>NC_045157.1:18802292-19102292 GCF_900700415.2 Clupea harengus | reverse complement strand
AGGACATGCTCTACCCCCAAAGGTTAGTGTTTCAGGTCCAATTACGTTAGCTAGCTATGTTTCTTAAGCTGTGTTGACTTTGAGTTGAGTTGTGATGTTTATGAAACAACAAGTTGGATATTAAGTGTGAAGTTCATACTCGAGTATCCTTAATCTAATTTAATATAATCAAGGCATTGACGTGGATGCTCCCATCTTTTTAGAACGTCAACCAACGCATCTGAGTTATGCACGAAGAAAAGCACACGGTTGGTGTGTCACTCAACAAGACCGAAAAGCCATCTCGTCAAATGCTATCCAAAGCTGGTAAGTGATGCTGGTAAGATGGTGAATGTATTGAAGTATTATATTTAAATAAACCAGAAAAAATTAAGCGTGATTCTTCTATTGACATCAGGAGAAGCTTTCTCAGTTGTCAGTCTCGAGGAATATTTGGGAAAAGTGGTGGGAGCTCTAAACAACAAACTCTTGAGAACATTGCAAAGGGCATCAAGGAACAGGAATACAAGCGGATTGTGGTGATGGCAGGAGCAGGGATCAGTACACCTAGCGGCATTCCAGATTTCAGGTCTGCACACCTTCATCAATGCCAAACCTCTCTTCACCCTCTTCATAGAAACAAAGATATATGTAAAAATGTCACAAAGTAGACGTTATGTGCTACTTTGAACCTGGACTAGAGTACACAGTCCTGAAGTGAAATCAACCCCTTAGTTTTCTCATCCACAGATCTCCTGGCAGTGGTCTTTATGACAACCTTCAGCAGTACAACCTACCTTATGCAGAGGCCATTTTCGAAATCAATTACTTCCACCACAACCCCAAGCCCTTCTTTGCTCTGGCCAAAGAGTTGTATCCAGGAAACTACAAGCCCAACCTAACCCATTATTTTATTCGTCTTCTTCATGACAAGGGACAGTTATTAAGAATGTACACCCAAAACATTGATGGCTTAGAGCGAAGTAAGTCTTCATTGTCAAAATGTTATTCTTAACTGAGCTGCATATGTTTTAGCTGCATGTGAGGACACAAAATGCACTCATCTATACATAAATAGTTTGTGTGTGTTTGTGTTGATGCAAGTTGCCGGCATTCCCCCCAAGATGTTGGTTGAGGCACATGGAACGTTTGCCACTGCCACCTGCACTGTATGCAGAAGGGACTATAAAGGAGAAGAACTGCATGTCAGTGCCTTAAATAACATATTTATGTTTCCATTTTTGTTTTCTGTCATACGAAAGTCAAAGGAAGTGTCTTGTTTGTTATTAAATCTTATGGGTTTGATTGAACAGGCCGATGTGATGAAGGGAAACATCCCAAAGTGCCCCACCTGTAAGGGAGTGATCAAGCCTGATATTGTGTTCTTTGGGGAAGAGCTCCCCAATAACTTCTTCATGTACCTCACAGACTTCCCTATGGCTGACCTGCTTATCATTATGGGTACTTCCCTAGAGGTGAGCTGATGCAGAGTTTATGTTGAATTCTATGGTGAGTGTAAGCAAAAGTTCAGACAATGTGGCACAACTGTGTGTGTGTGTGTGTGTGTTTTTTTCCCCCCTTTGCCTGTATGTGGGACAGATCTCATTTTCCTGGTCGGTTTGAATACACAAATCTTTTTTGAATTCCTCTCAAATTAGATTTTGACTGCTTTCGTATGTGGGCTTGTGATCTGCGTGGGTCTATGTGATTGGATACATACCTGGAATGCAGTCATAAGACCCTTTCACCTCGGTTGTCCTTGTTGTTCAAGCATGGCTTTGATGAAGTATATGTTAAATGTGGGTTCCATTAACAATAAAGATGGATATTAGTCAGTTAAAACCATGGTTGTGGACCACAGAAAGTACTGAACTGAGGACCTGGTTAAAACCTATATTTCTTTTCTCTACGACCTGCAGGTAGAGCCGTTTGCCAGCCTGGCAAGTGCGGTGCGGGGCTCAGTGCCGCGTCTGCTGATCAATCGAGACCTGGTGGGTCCCTTTGCGTGGGGATCCCCACGGCGCAACGATGTGGGTGAACTTGGAGATGTGGTTAGTGGGGTGTCAAAGCTGGCTGACGCACTGGGCTGGACAGAAGAGCTGAAAGCACTTGGTGCTGCTGAGACAAACAAGGTGGGAAATTGAAGTGTTCATGAGCAACATTCTCAAAACACACACACATACACACACATACACATAGTCACATACACATACACACACATGCACACACATACAGACACATGCACATAAACAAGATGGTCTTTAGAACTGCAAATAACCATTGCAAGTAACCAGTGAATCCATTAGCTTTTTGCCAAATGTATATGAAGCATGTACGACTCCACAAGCCTTCTTCAAGGCTCTAAGAATGACTGAATTGCCTAAGAATTACACTTAAAGTTTTCTTCTGATGGCAAATGGGCCATAGGTCAGAGGAACACACCGGAGGTTATTACAAACGTTCCTACACATACTTGTGAAATGGATAGGACTGTTCTTAGAAATAAATTGCATTGTTGGCATTACATGACATCACAGTGCAGTACAAATGGACAATTAATTGACAATTCCACCATTTGCAGAGATGGAGGTAATTTTTTGGAATGTAATCATTCTCGAAAATGTCCTTGATCTGCATGTTTTTGGTCTAATGATTTCATATCAGAGTCATGAGAAATATAGATAGTCTCTGTTTGGTTACTTTTCCCCCTGCAGTCTAATAGCATAAATAATGACAGCATGAATTTTGGTGTCCTCTCACAATACACAATGTGTACTGTAACAAAAGGAGAGACTGCACCTTGTGTAAGGTCTGAGTGACTACTATTATCATTATCCCTCTGGCTAGACTATATTTTGATTTTCCCCAAGACATCTCTTATAATATGCACTCTCTCAGCACTCTACATGGTTCTGCAACCCCTAACATCTAGGAGACTTTAATAGATGTCTAAGATCTCCTGATCTAAGGCATGGGACCACTTTTCTGAGTTAGAAAGGGTTTGTTAACGTTAAACACATTTCCTTGAAAATTGCTTAACTCAGAGAAATTCCATCCAGGGAGGGGCAGGTTTCCTTTTGAGAGGCTTTGTAACTTTTTTTTCTGTTTGTTTTTTCTCTACAAAAGAAGAATGAAGAATGAGATACCCAGTGTCTGTCTAACCTCTGGATCATGAAGGATCTGCCAACCAATGGGTACCAGCCTAAACTCAGGATCCAATCACTTGATCTGTTTCACTGTATATATTGTTCATGGGACGATGTGAAGGTTCACCTTGCTAGTAAATCTAAATATTTTTAACGGGGCTCGTCACGGTTCTGTTCCTTGCAAGTGTTTTGTAATGTTGGTTTGTAACCTGAGAAGCTTTGGGAAGTATTATGGACACTGCAATGGGTTGCAGCTCTGAAAACCCTTCTACCACCGACAGTAAATGAAGGAAGACACTTTCCTTCTGGCTAGGGGGTGCTTTAAAATTAGAGATAATTTTATTCCAATTTTTGTAGTGATCTGTTTCTTTAATATATGTTGTATATACATTAATTAAAGGTGCAGAGGTGTTATTTTTTTAATCCTCTTACGAAAGGTGTTCAAAATACTCTTCATGAAGCCACATTCTCCCCTTTACTCTTTTATCTTTGGCCTGACACTCTTAATTTCTTCTGCACAAATATGGTGGCGCAGCCTGTGTGCAGTGGGTTTATTTGGATAATGCCTCTTGCCTTGTAGTCATGCCCTGCAACATTTTTAGTGTGAGGAATTATGCACTGTCTTGGCATGCTGGAGTCTGTAGTGTTTTCCAAGCTAGTCAAATAAATAATAATTCTATTTTGGTCTTATGTAGGTTTAACGTATGAGACATGGAGATAACTTTGAGCACTCTTTTATGAGAAATTGTTTTACTTCCGTCATAAAACCTCAGCAACGCAGTGAAAGCTGACCCTTTTAGCCAAAGGGCCTCATAATTATCATCTCCACTAGAAGGAGCTATGGAGCTGGAGAATATTACCATTTGGAGTCAATGCGCTCTACTGCGCACATAATTTATGCCAAGCAAGGAATTGGTCAAACTGAAACTGATAATTACCAAAAATTATATCATGATTAAAAAAAACCCTAAATGTAACAAACTGGATTAGATCTACACCTTGTCTTGCAAAGTACCTGAAGCTTTTAAACAGAATTTGACTCCAGAGAGTAGTTATACATTATCCAAATACAGAAGGTGTGCCATTGATTTTCAGGCAGGGTGAGGTGGCCTGCTGTTTAAGTCACATTTCAGTAATAAGACCGATCCTAAAGACATGCACTGACCTAGATTTCCCAACTGGTTTCAATGACACCTGAGTAAAAAGAATACTTGATTTGCAACCTGACAGCTTGATCAAATACACATCTGGGAGCCCTCTGATACTCTCTAACTTCAAAAAAGAAATGTGTCTGCAGGACATCTATGGTTCCTACCTAATGAGGCACAATTGATCATACCAGAAGCTGATGGACAGGTACAGCAAGAGTTTCTGCATTGCTTTGGATTAACTTCAGACCGTTCCTTGAATGTTATTAATTGATGTCTGTTTCACTCTTCAACATATAACTGGAAAATATTGAATGCTTGGCTTCAGATTTGGATCAAAACAACCCGTGTACAGCTAGAAGTGAACTTTTCATATTAGGTTACATCTGTAGGCCTGGGCAATCGTGTTGTACCACTTCCTTTAATAAGTCTAAAGTCTTAGAGTCTTAGTTGAGCCAAGCATGCTGGTTAACTGCTGGCAATTTTACAGAAGTACCCTGAAAAAACCTCTCCAAAACACTAATTTTTGAAGAACCGTAACAGTCTTTTGCAGAACACAGTGGATTCACAGTGACAGTTCACACATTAATTATATATAATGGTGACGTACATATGCAACCATTGCATAATTTCTGTAGCTTAACATATTTCTAATTAATTATATGTGCATAAAGAGAGACAAAATTGACACGTCTTTTGTCTTTTCACCCCAACATATGACTAGTCTTGTTACTAAATGGACTTGTGGGGAATGGTTCCGAGACAGCATAGAGTATCCAGCCCACAGTACATTAAGTAGGATGCAGAAGCATTGGACTTGCCTTGCTTCACCTTCACATGGATTTTTAAGTACTTTCATCTATTATTCAGGAATGGGGAGAAAAAAAACTTTTTTTGGCAGACTCTCTGAAGCAGTCATAAGGAAGTGCACTCACAAAACATTAGGTTAGACCCAGTCGGTTTAATTATGCCTAACATTTTTGTCACACAGTAGTTAGGTAAATGAATGCCCGATATGCTTTCAATTGGTAAGAATTTTCTTTTATTTCAGCGGGCAAATTCAAGCTTATATTTTAGTCCATCTCAGAACCTTTGATGAATATCCCTCTTGTTTTCTGCTAATCAAAAATGTTTTTCCTTTGGCCCCGCGTCTTCATTGTCAATGCACCAAAAGATGTCAGTTGTTTCCGTCTCTCATACCTTCAGAGTTATGAGTATGAGTCATAGTTTGGTTTATTCAATCATTATCCCGGATTTATGTCACAGAGGACAGGAATTTCCTAAAATGGAAAGTTCCTACACAAACAGAACAAGTGTTGGATTTATGGTCACATTTATTAAACCATTCCATGGCACTGAATAAATAAATCATTTGTTGAGTTCACATTTGTCTTAGTGTCTTCCTAAATAAGATGTTTTTTACAATGTGGGGTTCATGAAACAACAATGCAAAATAACACAATTTTACTTTTATTTAAATGGAATTTCTCAGAGAAGACCTTTATCAAATAAGTGAAACTGTTAAGGTTATCAATGTCAATGACTTGCTGAGAGAGATATGCATTGCTGTTTTCTCCTACAGTTAATTATGTGACAAACTGAAGCATACAGACCATGCTGATGACAGCAATTCCTAATAGAGTATTTGATGTTTTTTATATGAGCAGCTAAATATTGAAGGGGGAAAATGACATTCCCATATAAATGAATAACAACACGCTATGGTCTGTAGTGTTTTATCTCAACAGTGAATGCTTCAAATATTTAAAATGTGCATGGAGATGTCTCGCAAAAAAATTAAGTTTGGGGACAGCGGGGGTGTTTGACTGATCAATCAAGACTATTCAAATCAGAAATGTCTACGGCGCTACTAATCACAATGGATAGTTACGTAGGTATGGTTTCCTTGTGTTGGCAACACTTTTCTGATACATTTTTTTGTTTTCTTGTAATATCATGTGATGGGTAGCTTTCCACATAAAACGTGGATGAGAGAGAACAGTAGGCACCATTAACAAACAAACATTCATTCTGCTGTTGCAAACGTAAAAAAATAATAGCAAATGTAATCGACCTGTACAAAAACAAATGAAAAGAACAATTATCATCATACAGCACTTGAATATCTGGCCTACAGTACATAATGCAGTTTCTTCATTTCAAGGATCCAACTGCATTTTTGGCGTCCACGTGTGCACAAATTTGCACTCGGCAGGGAGCGGGAATTCTGGCGTGGCCAAGTCGTCCATCTCCTCCAGCCTGGCCTGGACTAGGTCCTTCGCAATATCCATGTGAAGACAAATTTGCGGAAGAACTTTCTGAACTCTGTATTGAAGACGGTGTAAATGATGGGGTTGAGAGCGCTGTTGATGTACCCCAGCCAGGTTACGGTGCTCATCAGATAGGGGGAGATATCGCAGGACTCGCACATAGCCCTGGTGGTGTGCACCACAAAAAAGGGGGTCCAGCAGAACAGAAACGCACCTGCAGCCAGGAAAGGACGGACAGGGGGGTTGACATCTTGCTCAGAGACACTGAAAAAAAGCTCTGACTCCACATTTTTCTGCCATACAACCCACATACATACTGTTGCATACTGCAACAATGGGGTGGGTGCTGTGTAAAAACAACTAGGTGCTTTTTACAAACTCTAAACCTGATAGACATGGATATCAGGAAGTAAGACCTCACTTATATTTAGTAGGTTATGCGCTCAGACCCTCAGCCACTAGAGCTGCTCATGTGAAAATGTGCCACTTACAGACTTAGACACAGAGGTCTCATCACCTGACGTGTAAGCATCTAATGAGGTAACACGTTCTTCCAGACCTTAATTGCAGCAAAGTGTAATACAAGCCAGTGTCTTTTGCACAAGCTACCATAGTTATTGTGTCTGACATAATACATAACATTTCATCTATGAGGACAGTTCTGATATTTATTTGGCCATAATGTTAATTGCTACATATGCATTAACCAAATATAGTCTTTTTTTACTTTAATGTATGGCATATTGCATTTTTTATAATGACCAGGGTACACCTTGAAGATATTGCTGGTGCTGAGAAATATGGGCACTTAAATATTCTGTTGGAACGAACTGTTAAAATAAGCATGAGCACACTAGACACTGAATGACACAGAGCGAATGTGACATGGGACTTGGAATTTTGAGGACAAATAACTACATTTCAGTTGTGACAACATCCTCTCACAACCTAACACCACCTGTGTAAACTGAGCGTTAAGTAGTTTTCTAACAATCCTTTAAGATGTCAATAATCACCTTCTAGTGTACCATGATACTGTAACTGGATTTCACATTCAATGGTTGTTCTGTGTATGCTGTACTTGTATCTGAAAACAGATCTTAATTCAGTAAAACTAATGTTAATTCAGAAAGAGTATGATAATTGCCAGAAATTTAACAGAAAAATGAAAAATGCAGACATCCCCAAGCTCGGAGCTAACATCTGAAAGTGCAAAATTAGATTACAAGACCATACAAAGATTATGTGATAATTAGATTTAAAGCTTAAGCCTATAGATAGGTATGTGTTTGTGAATGTCGCTGTTGTGCACTTGTGTTAACCCTAGTCAATCTTTGGTGCTGTGCCCCTGTTTGACCTAATTTCATTCAAACACAGTTCACATTATTGGAGAGGTCAGATATAGTAGATAGATCTTTCAACTTTTACCATGCCAAGTCAACATTTGCTTTCTTTGAGGGAAATTTGATTGGCAAGGAAGTGAAGAACCTTTCTTAAGGAGACATGCTATTGACATGTGAATTATGTACACAACATATGCTTTTAAATTGAATTGAGTTATGAATAAATCAGGAGCTAGGTTCCTTTTTACTACCAGTCAGTTGTCTTGTGTCCAACTATATGAAGTAGTAATTCTACCATTTTAAAATTATGCCTGAAGCCCAACTACTTTATAACAACATCAACAGTAAATCAGTGTCTACTTACCTACAATCACCGGGAGGACCTTCATTGCTTTTCGCTCCCGCCCGTTCATTTTGGCCCCTTTCTTCTTCTTGCGGGGCGATGGGCTGTACGTTACGTTCGGGTAAGACACCGTCTTAATGACCCTTTCTTTGTACTCGGCAGGGAGCGGGAATTCTGGCGCAGCCAAATCGTCCATCTCCTCCAGCCTGGCCTGGGCTAGGTCCTTCGCAATGATCCGGGGAAGGCGTGGATGCTGTGGATGCTGCGGCTCCTGCTGCTGCCGCAAGGCTGAGACGGGGGGTGGAAGTGCTGAGGCCTGCTGCAGGTTCCGGCAGGTCTGAATGCTCTTCAGCAGTTTGGCCTTACGGGCCTCCTCCCACTGGCGCAGGCCGTAGAACATGCGGCAGTAGAGCAGCAGCATGATGGGACAGGGGATGAAGAATGAGCAGATGGAGGAGTACAGCACGTAGTTGTCGTCCTCCAGCTTGCACTCAGAGGTGTCCCGCTCTGGGACATTGTTTATTCCAAAAAGAATGGGGGAGGCCACAGCGAAGGCCAGTAACCAGGTCGCAGAGAGAAGGATGATCTGCCTGTTGTCAACGTGCTTGCGGTTGTAGTGCAGAGGAACCGCAACGGCAATGAACCTGCCAAATAAAGAGTAGAAGGTGTTGTACACAAACACTGCAATACCTTAAACTATCAGAGGATTGAGATGGAAACATTACCCTCTCCACACGCACGCGCGCGCGCGCGTGCGTGCGTGCGTGTGTGTGCTTGTGTTGAAATGCATACCTGTCCACGCTAATGGCACACAGGTTGAGTATTGAAGCTGTGCACAGCATTACATCCATTGTCATCAGTCCATCACAAACAATCATGTTCGAGGACCAAATACCACCCTGAAACTAAGAAGAGCATTGAGTAAGATAAACTTAAATGTGAGATGGCAGTTGTTTCCACAAACCTAATACATATTAAACTAAATCTTCTAACAGACCAACTAATACATCACGCACCTGCTCTAGTATCTTATTTCTGAAATGTGATTCATAAATGCAAATTAGAAAATTGACGTAATTTCTTTGCACGCCTACATAGCCTACAGTAAAAGCTTCAATTTGGAGTCCCCAGTACCAAAACTGGATGTATGGGGAGATGTGGCAAATCAATTCCCAAATACATAACCTTATCTCCCAGTGAAATGATGGGCCAATGTGTTTACAACACAGGTTTAATGGTACGGATATATTACATAAGAAACAGATAATGCTAAGACAGCTGTCCCACGGTTACTTGACCAAATGACATACTGTGGACCCAGTGCCAAGCTACTGATCCATTCATGGTGTCATACCCAGTGTACTGAAAGCCATGCTCTTAATCGACAGATTATTTTAATTAGAGCTGAAATCTACAGGAGGCTATAAGACATTCTGCAACTTCTTGTGGATTTTGGTCGATTGTTTACTGTGGCCTTACATTTTAAAGATGCTTACCTCTGCATAAACATACAATGGCAAAACCAGCACAGCCAGCATCAGGTCTGAAACAGCCAAACTGACAATAAAGTAGTTTGTTGTAGTTTTTAAAGCCTTTTCCCTGTAAACACTAAGGCACACAAGAGCATTTCCACAAATAATGACGATTATTAACAGAATCCCAAATACAAGAACAGGAAAGTTGTAGTGTATGACAGCATGCTGCGTGCAGCAGTTGGAATTTGTAACGTTGGTGGACATCGCTCTTCGCTTTCTCGCAAGGATCGATGACAGAAAACATGAATCCAAGATTTTATCGAGACAATGTAATCCAGCAGTGTGTTCTTATCGATGTCTTGAAAGGTCCTTGTGTATGTCTTGTGTTTGCACTATTTCTTAAGTCCATTCTTTTCTTCAAGGAAAGACCGTGGTTCACATGTCCAAAGACAACCACGAAGCTCTGTCACCCGAAGTGTGTATCCGCATTGGCAACTTGCAAGAAGGGACCTACTGAGGACGATACCTCAGAAGGTAAAAAAATCTCAGTGACTCATATCAGAGCATATACGATTAACTTGGTTGAAGTTTAAATCGGTGGCTTTGTGGTGTCCTGACTGTCAGTACCAGAGACCAATATACTGAAACAACATAAAACATATTGTCAACTCAGTAGTCTACAATTACCCAAGCAACGATCCAGGTCCACAACGCAATTAAATAGTATTCCAAACATCAGTGTCCAAGAGAGAGGCACATTCCGTCTTCAGGGTGTTTCTCCCGGTGTTGCTAAACTGAAGTGTTAGGCTACTAGTCTTGTGCCAGTTGAGCACCTCCAAGCCAGTAATCTCTCCATTACGTAGCATTACATCGTTGGATTTCATAGGCTATGGGTCCATGTGTCGCTCGGAGAATAAGCGTTTGAAAATGAAGCCATGATAGTGCACAATAACGATCTGTTTAGATTAAACAGTTTTTTGTTGTGATAGTTGTTACATACAAAATAAATGATTTGGGTTATAAGGAACATTACACCATCTTAAAACTGGTTTCAACTTGACAGACGATTTATTTAGGCATAAATTCAATCTAAATAAGCTACATGAGCTATTATACAATATACCTAATATTGTTAGATTGACCCAGTACAACCTGATATAGTTTTTTTTTAAAAACATGTTCTTGTCCCAGCTGTTTGTTTTCACATGGTTAGTAATTCAGTGTGTCTGGTCTATGGTTTAACTAAACAAAAAAATATATATTCCAACTGCCTCTGGTCATCCGGCAATTGTTATGAAAGCCTTTCAATGTTTCAGATTCTGCGCTTCTTGTCTACCCTGACATCTAACCTCTAAATGACTCTACATAAAGTACATACTGTATGTATGGAATACATAAGATGTCTATATTTTTTATGCTCTTGTAATGAATTTTATATTCTGTCCTATTTTGGAGTGCAGATAGGTCAAGCCATCAAAACCATTGAGGCAGTGGCAGGGCATGCAATCCTCTCATCAACTTCCAAGTACAAACCACTTTCTATTTGGTCAGGATGAGGTCACTTGGTCAGACATGTGGTTTATAAACAGCTTTTTTTAAACAAACACTGGATTCTGTGGATGTGAAAATTTGCCTCTGTGATGGGCTTTTCTACACTCCTTGTTTACTTAGTTCAAATTGTTGGCTGATTTAATCAGAACCCTGATGAAGTTAGGCTATGATTTGACTCACAGGATTTGTCCATGATTCCATAAATTAATTTGCATTTGTCTCCTCTTGTGTTTAAAAGTTAATTTCATTTCAATTAATTACTAATTTAAATGGAGATTAATTGGTCCGCTACTGCACTCAGTTCCCATGTCTGAAAAAATACAGAAAGAAAATGTTTTTATTGCTTCAAAAGGTGATCGGCTGAACTACACTACAGACAACATCATTATTCTTCACATCATTGCATAAGGTTTCATCACCTGAGGTTACTTCATAATTAATCATTGAATTTGATTTGATCTGATCTGTTCATCCTCAAATACTGTTCACTTCCAAGAGCAAGTTGACAGAAGTACTGACGAATGTTAGTAGATCTCATGTGGACACTGAAACGGAAATATACCATTGACCTGACTATGTACAGAGTTAGAGAAGGATTTTTCCCCAAAAAGATGTCAAGTGTTATAGAACAGCAATTGTATTTGTTGTCAGGACAACAAGAGACCATTGGGTCATTAGTTTAATTGAGATAATGTGATGGTGCTTAAATGCTTCAAATGTGGGATACATTTCACATTATGTCAAAACTGGAAAGCCTTGAAGCCTTTGTGTTGAAATATGACAATTAATATTAAACTATAACATAAATAATACTATGTGTTTTGCACCATCTACAGAGGTACACAAAACAGGATATATTGTACCATTCCGAATCAGTTGGAGTCTCTTTCCACTTAACGTTGTGAATTTGAAAGCGTGAATTTGAGATTCCTCTGCTTCTGAAGCTGTGAAGCCACATTAACTCTCAGCCACGCATCTGCTATGGTCCTCATTTGAATTGTATTAGTCCGCATGTCGCTTGAGAAGCCAACAGATGCTTCCCCAACCATCCTGCCTAAGGCCTGAGGGAGATACGTGTCAAAAGCTAATTGGTCCTGATAGAATTTTAATCACATTCATGCCCAGGGTACATGTTCAAAACATCTTGCAGCATCTTGCTGAAGTGGAAGAGGAGCTCTTACAATGACCTTTTTTCGTTCTTTCACCCTTTATGTGGCATAACTTGCATCACTACAAAGGAGGCAGCCTTAGCAGCCGTAACATAACTGTAGGATCAAGCAGCATCTAGATGAGTTCAACCAATTACCAGATAAGAGCTACTTGCTGAAGCCTAGCCAGACAATGTCAAAAGTGCAGCCTTGTTGTTCCTATACTGTACCGATACAAATTAATTTAGCACTACCTTAATCACCTCTTCCCAACCTCACAACTGCCGTTCCTCTGTCTGAATTCCAGGGAAAATGACACCACCCACCCACTCATCTTCCACACCATTAACAATGATCCCATCCCCAAATTACAGCTGCACAGGTATCAGCTCTTAAAACACGGACTTGGTGGAAGCTGTGAACTCCACATTTATAGGATTTGGCCTGACCTGGAAAATCTGGGATTACCCTCTATCAAGTGTAATCAAAGGAATTGACTGAGCTGCGCTGTGGCCGGGAGGACTGCACAGACCCAGAGCACATTTTCACCTAGTTTAAAATTATAACTCCTCAATAGCATGGCGGCTAAAAGACAAGCCCCTAACTAATGTCTGCACTAAGTGCTTTTATTAAAGCCCAAACTGTGAGGAACACAGGATGTTTCAGGGCAGGCAATCGCTATCTGTCCAGTGAACTGCATATGCAAGTCACATTAGTCCACACCGCGTTTGGTCTGATAATCCAGAATAATTAACATTTGTCTGCAGCTTGATGTTGTAATCAGCATATAAATCACAGGGCAAAGTTCATGGCACGGTTTACACAGGTAATCCTCATGGTCAAAGATCCCAGGCAATGTCTAAATGTATTTACAAAGAGCCCAGGCAATGTTCAAGTCTATTTACATGAAAATGATCAGAATTTAACTGAGGGTGCAGTTCAATGAAAATTCTCCTGATCTGCCTATCCAACCTAAATCGGACACTGGACTGACTAGACACCCAAAGGGCTTTATGCTAATGGTTTAACAAGTATGTGTTATGTCCTCTGTACGGGTTTCAAGTGAGCTTTATGAGATACCCATGTTGAGACTTTTGGTTAATGTGAAGCTAAAATTATTTTTTTATTTGTATTTTTTTAAAGCCTCTGGGTCACTGGCAGTTCAGCCAATTTGTAGCTCTCTAATACATAGATGCAATCCAGGATGGGATTCCTCTTGTCAGAAGTATTTAAAGGCCATGAATGGGTAGTCCTGGCAGTCGTTGCTGGTTAGAATCTCGGTCTCACCCTTTTCCATTCAGTGTGGCATTCTCCAGTTGTACATCTGTTGTGATCTCCATTTGGTCTTTTCACTGCATTGTGCTACTGCCCCATGCAAATTCCCTTTGTAAAATAACTCCACTCGTGTGTGAGAGCACAATTAGACTTTCATGAAACAGCTTAATTTTGTTTTGGATTTTCTTTACATAATGTTTTAGATATATAACGATTACATGCTAAATTATAACAGATTTATGTTTGGTAATGACTCATGCTTTCGCTCTGGCTCACCACCATATTGCCATTGTGTTACTGACTACGTCATAAGGCTCGTTAGTTGGAAAGTCGAAGAGGTTAAGTGAAGGTGGCGATGTGCCACAATTTTATTGTGTGAACAAGCAACAGAAAAACTGACTCAGTGTCCTCGGAAGAGGTGCCATACTTTTTGGTGCCATACTTGGTCAATTCTATTGCCAAATAGCTATGGAAATTTGTATATGACCACATTTCAATGGAGACCAAGTTACTACTATGAGTGAATTAACTAACAAGTTCTTACTTGGGGGTGGGGGTGGGGCTGGGTGGGGTGGCTGGACTGGACTGGAAACTAAGAAGATTTTTTTTTTTAATGTAACTGATATGCTGGTGGTAATGAGGAGTCCCTATCTGCCATTGTAAGAAAACTGGATTGTTGTTTGTTTTTTTCTGAAGCATTGCTTCCACAGAGACACTCTTCTGTCTGTAATTATTACCTTGCAGGAATTAGGGATGTACCCAAATCTGTACGTTATTCGGGAAAGCACAAATACTGTGATAGAAACAGATATTTCTTCTACATTATTATTCAGAAAAAAAGTCAGCTCCATGATTGACATGTCTGTGCATCAGCCATTATGTTGCTTCAAATCGATTCATATCATTGTGTATGGCCACAAGATGAAAATGCCTATGTTTGCTATGTTTGCAACATAGGACTGTGATTTCACTAACTAATTATTTAATTTACTACATATTATAGAGAAGTGATAGCTGTATTCTGTAGTTGCCCCCACCGAGACAGCACACAGCTGGCAACAGGCAGAGAGCAGATTGTCCCCGACCATCACTCAGGGACTGAGGAGGAGGAGGCGTCATGAACAGGAGATGGCAAAACAAGAGCTTGGTGTAACAGCTGGATTTCTTTCAAACCCCCAACAACTTATACATCTAAATGAAATTTAGAATCCATTGTTTTAGCTGCATGTATCAATTTCCTCCATTAAAAAAACCCAGTTGAAATATTGAAAAAACACTTGAAAAACGTACCTGATTTAACGGGACCTTTGGTATTCGAATACAGATACAGAGACAGAAAGTTTCTTTTGGTTGAACAGAAATAGTCGCAGATAATGACGTACCTGTGCATCTCTTGCAGGAACAGAGGCAATTATCCCCTTGCGAACGTCACTTGGTGTGCGCACATCGCACTTTTGTCAGCCTAGCACTTTCATAGCCTGTGGCATCATTGGGGTGTGATGTGCTGTCTGTTAATCTATCTTTCAGAGTTCTGGGCATTCCTAACATGATACAATAGGTCCTACACAAGATATTACCAACACCAGAGTCATCAGTCATGATTCTTATGGACACCAGTGTGATGTATAGGCTGCTTTAGGCCTACTTGTATTTGTGCATTTTGGATAAACAGAAATGAAAATGATAAAACAGGTTCAGATCTTAGCCCACCCCACCCTCTGCCCCAACACCTGCATCACCGCCACCAGATACAGAAAACTCAAAGTGCAATATTACAGGATCAGAAATAGCTCATCCCTCGATCACTCTCATACCCTCAGCATCTTGTGCAAGTTGGAGAGTGAACAGCAGCAAACACCTTTCTTGTCCTGTGACTTTGTCAGTCTGTTTGCATCACACAGGAATCACACATCTAAGCACAGCCTACACATGATTTTGTGACATCTGTTCAAACACTTGCTCAAACACAAGTTATCAACTCAAACACACATTCACATTGTGCTGTGTGCGCTGTTCCTGACCCACTTGTAAAGTTCAAGACAGTGTTAAGCCCTGAAAGGGGGCAACCAGTGAGCTGGCATTGGTGCGCATTAAGCAGCTTGGAATTACAGGCTACTCAGCTAGGAGCATTAACACGGGCTGTAAAGGCCTGTTCATTGTTTTAAAACTGTGGACTATGGTCACTGTTATACCTGACGTTAAAGAAGTTAAAGACTTTTTTCTTAAAGCTTTTCGAAACATTCTTTGATGACACACATACTGTGTCAAAGGGTGGCAATCAAGACCATATACAGACACTAGAGGGCACCCTATGAGTGTGAAATGAGAAGAGGGCTTTTGTTGATAAACAAACAAACTTGCCAACAAAATCCTAAAATCCATGGATATAAATGGTTCAATCCCCTATGAGGCAAGATGTTCCATAAATGAGAGGGATGCTAAATTTTAGTATAAAATCCGTACTTCTTGTATTCTGTCTGTCTGGCTCTCAAGCTGTCTTGAGTTTGCTCGAGCTAAGAGCTATTACTATTATTTTGAGACAATATAGAAAACCTGGTAGCCATAATATTCATGTGGAAACTAAGCTATTCACTCTAGTTAGCAGTTTTGGGAATGAACTATGGCAAATGTTTGGAAACACTCCCCCCTGCTGGTCATAGGTGTTTATGATTGTCATGTGAGCTGATTTTTGTCATTCAAAAAACTGCCATTAGCGTAAAAGTTTTCTCATATTTTAAACAATAATGTTTACCTTTATTTGACCAAAAGACTTATAAGACTGAAAAATCATGTGATACTATATAGTATGGTATTTTTAGACATTATTTAGCCACAGAATAATGGGTAACACTTGATTTGGATAGTCTGCCTACAAATTCAAATTCAGTCTTTCTAATTGTTCACTGTACAACACCTTAACCAAACCCTACCCCTAACCTTAACCATAAGTTGTAGTTAACAGATAGGTTGCTTATAATCTGAGTCTATAGGGGACCATCTAAATAAAGTGTGACCGAACAATGAAACTTGCAGCTGTCAAGGCCACTAGCTGCTCTTACAAATGCATGACATTAGCATGCATGTATGTGGTTGCACAATGTGTCTGCTTCATGTAGTACTGTGTCCCCTTGTTCCCACACTGTGTGTCTATGTTTATGCGTGTAAGTGTCTGAGTGTGTGTGTGTGTGTGTGTGTGTGTGTGTGTGTGTAGAGAGAGAGAGAGAGAGAGAGAGAGAGAGAAGGGGGGATGGGCAGAGGGAGGGACCACTGCTTCATGAAGCCGTGCTTTTTTCAATGTATGTACAGCACCTGAGGAGTTCCACATCAAGGCAGGCCTAATGAACAGAGGCACGGCAGGGAGTCTGGGAGTCACAGGCCACAGATATGCCGGGATAACAAAGGATTCAGTGTGTCAGTCTGCGGAGACACCTGTGGAGAAGCAGATTCCTCAGGGCAAACAGGCGTGTCAGCTGCAGGCTGCTCTCAGCATAGACAAGGCTTGACACACTAGCAAAGGGCTTGGCACACACTAGCATAATATAGTCTTACAAATACTGTATCTTATAATACCAGCCATGGATTACAGGGTAGCAAGGGTGTATCTCTATTTGATGGCATTGAAGTGAGAATCTGTGGAACACTGGCATCACAAACCATATAAAATGTAAATGTGTTTTCTGATGCAGACACCTGCATCACCTATGGGAAGGAACAGTCCATTGCCATGAGATGACATCATCACATAGGAACCAGGGAGAAACATAAATATAACAACAAACCAAACAAGTGGGCTTGTGGGATAATTATTCTGTGAGTAATATCTTTATAACGACATCCCAACGGTCCCATGGAGCCCACTAGCAGATGGGCTGGAAATAATCTTGGCTGATTTGAACGAAGAAACCACTTTCGATTACCTGGAACTGTGTGCATTTGTTACATGCATGAAGAGACCAGCAAACACGAGCCAACAATCAATGTCCAAAAGCTCACCGTTCAGCAGAAAGACAAACCAGGTAACTGGGCATCAAGGGTTGCTTTGTACACTGTGTATTGCACAACCCCCACACACCCCCAGTTTGAGAGAAGTAAAGATAGCACTATAATAATACAGAGAACCTGTGTGTGGGGCTGCAGAAACAATGGATATTAAAACAGGTCTGCAGTTGTGACCTTTCAGGGTAAAAATGTACACAGCAAAAACCACAAAATCCTTGAAATACTGCAGCCTAAGTGGGCACATTCTTCCCAAAGTTCCTTTGTAAGTGGAACATGGGCACTAATACAGAATGACCCCTCAAAAACAGATGCAAGTATTTTAGTAGGAGGGAGCTGAGCCGTCCTCTGCTGGCAAGCTCTTTAGGCAATATATGACCGTAAGATGAAGTCACAAACATTGCGACTGGAATCAACTCCCACTCATGAGGGAACACAGTCAGTGCTTTATGTGGAGAAGTACCAGCTGGTACCACGGTCTCCCAGTCCTCCATACTTCATTTGTGTGGATCAGATTATTGGGGACATGGAACAGCATAAATATTACAGCAAATCACTAAATGGCATCCTCTGCTGCCTCCTGACAATCTGCCTTCACAAACTTACTCAGTCGCAAAAGCGTAAGTACGGTTTTGGCAACACTTGTTATTGTTGACATGTTGTGATTTTGTGATTTTGTGATCTGCCTTTTTCCCCACTGTTCATGTACGTAGTGTTATCTGGTCACACACATGAATGATATTGTATGTTTAATAATACTTAGAGGCTGTGTATTGATGCCGAGCTTCACGTGTAATGCTTATCTAGAGGTTATGTCACAGTGGAATTTCAAACTTCCAGAAAACACTTGAAAAAAACTATGTTGGACAGATATAACAGATATAACTTCATAAATACCTGAAACTTTTTAGCTGTGTGGTTATATGTATTTCTTACTCCAGAAAAGCTCTGAGGCCTATTGAAGTTAAACTTTATCAGGGCTGATAAAATAAAGATGGCTGATTATTTTCAAAACATACTTACACTTTGCTGTGTTCTTTATTTCTCAAGTGTGCACGGTCCCCCCAGAGCCTGTAAGCGTCAGGGAGAATAGCACAGTTGACACTTTCATCGCCACGGTGAACACCACAGAGAGCGACATCACGCTAACGCTAATGGAGAATCCAGCGGAGGCTTTCGAGCTGAGAGGGACGGACCTGATGGCCAAGAAAGGATTAGATTTTGAGGTAGAGCTGATTTACTTTTAACAACTTTTGTCATTGTTTCTGTTTATGTTGTTGTTGTAATACAAACTTACAAAGGCAAACCATGGGATATGGGTAAACTGTATACGTTTACTAGAGGTTATGCTTAACTTGTCTTTTTTGTAACTTAATTGGCTATGCATTTTTCCAGTGTCTCATCGTGTAAAAGTGGTATAGGCCTATGTGAGTGAAATGCAGTACTATAGTTTACATACAAGGTTCTCCACTTTAATATGTTGTGATAACAGTGGACTTTGTGAGTGGTATTTGTTTGTGTACCATCTTATGGGTTGGTGCTAAGGCCATTGAAGGATATTGTTATTAAACGAATGTATGATTTAGTTGTTTATGTTAAGTTTTCACGTGAGGTAATGTTTCTACAACTGTGTTACAACTGTTTCAGGCTCTGCTCAATGAGGATGCACTTACAGTCAGGATTAAATGCAACAAAACTGGCTTCAAAGCAGTAAGTCCGGTTCATTCCCTCATGCTCATGATAACAGACACAGGACGACATGGTAATGACCAGTATTATTAAGGCATTTTTTCTCTCCTCAACAGGTTACCCTACCTCTTATAGTACAAATAGAAAACATCAATGATAATCCTCCAACCTTTGCCAAGGATGAATATGTTTTAGAAATTGATGAAGTGAGTATGTGGGCTCTCTCATTTTTCAAATCACAGTGACGCTGTGGTCAAAATTTGCTGCCTCTTTTATGGAGAAATATTGCAGAGAATAAATATTTACTACAATGGCACCTCATATGTGCGAATCTGTTAACTCTCTCCCAGTTGATGCCAATAAATTCCAGTATTGGACTTATAGAAGCCTCAGATCTTGATTCAGATCTACTCTACTACACTTTGGATCCATCCACGGTAAACATAATTATTGTGTGGTCTTGGTCACAGTATATCAGTTTTACTGGTATCACAGATTAATAAGGCAATGAATATATTTTACAGAGCAAGTATTTCAGGCTACAGACAGAGAACTATCCCAAACTCTTGGTGCAAAAGATAGTGGAATATGACGTCATACAGAAGATGACTCTGATCTTATATGTCCAGGTAAGTACATTGAAACCCTAACATGAAGTATGAAAACTTACATTAACTGTCAATTAAATAGTTTCTCATTATAATAGGACACGCCCATTCCGACAGAACCTGATGTACCCTCTTTTACGGCCACAACCACCATCACAGTCAATGTGCGCGACATTGATAACCGTCCACCATGGTTCCAGCCATGCACAAAGGCAACAGTCGGCATCGCAAAAATCTGTTACAGTTCAGGGTACAAGGGCAGAGTCAACTTAACTGAAAAACAAGTAAGTATTCATCTTACACGTTTAAGCCATAAATCCAATTTCATTATGACACACTGAGATAGCAGTGTGTTTAAGAGGTAGTGATGTGATGGGTTCCTTTCTTTCTAAGGAAGGTCCGTTACAGTTGCAACCAGGACCAATATATGCAAAAGACGGAGATAAAAACAGAAACGAGCAGATCAGTTACAAAATCCTTAAAGGTAACAAATTAAATATCTAAATCTGCCATGAAGCCCATCTATTTGATAACTGCTGCACTGATAAATGTCGTACTTTTTTCCTGCAGGAAATGAGGACAGCGTATTTCAAATGGACGAGAACACTGGAAACGTAACAATGCTGAAGGCTGCTGACATCGCTGGCCCCATTATCTTGACAGTTATGGTAAATTGTCTTATTCAGCTGTCAAATCATTTTTGCATTATGAGAGGTTTTACAACAGATGCATTACTTCAGGACAGCTCACTGTCAAAAAAAAAAAATTCAAATGAAGAAAACATTGTACAGAGATACTGAGAGAGCGGTGATGAACTGTGATGATTTTAAACACTGTGGTGTTGCATGTCGTTAATGCACAGGCCTCACAGGTGACCAACAGAGATCAATTTGCCATCACCTCCGTCACCATAGAGGTTATGAAGAAGAGCAGAAATCCTCCAAGGTTTGAGAAAGAGCGCTATGAAGCCTATGTCTACACCACCTCAGGCCCAGACAACATGGTGATGAGGGACAAGACATCCAACAGACCCTTTAGGGTTAGAGCACGCGATGAGGATTTTGCAACTGTGAGCCTAAATAGTTCCTCTACTTATTTTAATTTTATGCACTGAGGATGTTTGTAACACACAAATTGTTACACAGAGATGTACAGGAACCTGATAAATACTAAATGCAATTTGTTGATTTATTTGGTTGATTCTCTGTGTTTGAGGGTGTGAATCCTGACATTCGGTATGAGGTCCAGTACAGCAGCTATGTCAATGTGACCACTGACGGTTTTGTTCTCTTGAAGAAAGCCGTGAAAACAGACTCTTTTGCTCTGCAGGCAAGTGAAGAGTCTGACAGAGAACCCTACACATAAGAGACACAATCAAAATCCACGGAACATGTTTAGAAATGTACCTAAAACCTCTGATTTATTTGTCTGTCCATCTGTTTGGCATTTCACAGCTCCGTGCTGTGTGCATCTCTACTGGAGAGTCAGGCACTGCTGCTCTATCTGTACAAGTCATACCAGGTAAGATTTATCTTCCAGCACTTCAAAAAGAAAAAGTCCTCTAAAAGTTCAACTTAAGAGTTTAATCTCTCAGTCAGAACATACTTAGATGACAGGAACACTCAGAGAAACAAAGCTCTCATTTTTTTGGTGCTGACATGCTTGGCTTGTGTGTTGTCTGCTAAAGTGCCAGGTGTCCAGTCGCCTTCTGAAGGCTACAGGGCGGGAGACATGGCTTTGTTGGGCTTCGTCATGGCCGCCCTTCTGGTGATGTGCCTTATCGTCATCGGATTCCTCATTTCGCGCCTGAGGAAAGGGACTGCCAATGCGCTCAAGTTATCAGAGGTCAGCACCTTCCCATCACAACTCTGTGAGTGAAGTTCTAGAATAATCACCCACTTTAAATTGGCAGAATCCTTTAGACAGCCATTGAAGTATGTGATGATTTAAGATAAAAATGAGAAATCGCTGAGAATGGGAATATGATTAGCCAGGCTGTCAAATGGCATATGACTAACACTGTGTGCTCAGTGATGCAAACAAAATGTGTTCTGTTCCATGTGTTCAGTGCTTAGGTCCATGCCTGAAGCTCACCCATCCCAGGAGAAGGCCAAGAGACAGCATGCAGTTCACCAATGACGGCTTTTTGAATGAAGGGGGTGACCCTAGTAGAGGGCTGCCCCCTAGGCGAAACCTGGGTCCAGACCGCAGACCGGACTCGATAAAGACTGCCAGGGCCAGGGTGATCCGAGAGCGGCAAAAACCATGCACCTCCTGTGGCCATCGCGTCCAGGCCAACCACGTCCCCAACAGCAGTCCTGCCGCCCAGGCCAAAGCCCGGCCAGGACCGGGGCAGGTAAGATCCATCCTCACCAAAGAGAAGAAGAGAGACGAGCGGCTCAGGAGCGTATGGTTCAAAGAGACCGCTGACACCTCTGAGATCCAGGTGGAGATCATCCCGGAAAACATAGGCCTCAAGCCTGCAGAGGACGTGGAGGACCTGGATGCGATTTCGACTACCTCTGCACCTCTGGAGAGCGAAATGGAGCTGGGAGACCTCACCGCTATGATTACACAAGATCTTGGCCCAGGGGCCTCTGTTTCTGACAACAAAGAGGACGTGACTGAAGACAAACCAGACCTGTAGTGGATGCTAATTTACAGACACTTCGGTTGAGATATGTTGCATTGGGAAGAAGTTTACAGGAGACATAAAGAAACAGATGCTCACCTCTCATCGTATGTTGGCAATGTTTCGTACTCCAGCTCTTAGGGACCTCTCTGTACAGCATGTTGCAAGTCTCTTCCTGCTCTACCACATCTGGTTGAATGCATCACATAATTGGTCAAATGCTTCTGGTTAGCTTAATTGGGTCTGTTTGACTAATCAGGAACAAAGAAAGACTGAAATTAAGGACATTTTCAGTCAGGTTTGGTAGAACAAAGAGAGGCTTGAAACATGTAAGGCATAAAAAAGACCAAAACAGAAGAAAAAAAACATGGGGGATTATTTGAAAGGTAAATAAGTTAACTTGAACAGTTTCTTTGTAATTTATAAGGCACTTATTAAGCTTAATTGGCAATGTATTTTGTGCACTTTTTGAAAAACAAGTATGTAAAAATGATTTAGATTTAGGTAGAGTGACCTTTTCAGTCCATATTACTTTACGTTTAATAATGTGTTTTGACTTGTTTTCTATTATTGACATAGTATATAGTGGTTTGGTGTTCGGGTCATTATATGTTAGCTGTTGATTTATGTCGATATATTTATCAATACTGTATGAATTCCACACCAAACACATGAACTGGGAGGGCCTTTTTCTTATGTTTCAAAGCATTGTTAATTTAATCACCATTTTGGAATGTGACACATACTACACTAACGCACCTACCAAGTCATGTCAGTTTTATGGACATATTTTGATACTTCAACTTGCCAACCTTACTAAGCACGTATTAAGCATTGATTGTGTGCACTTTGTGTTTTTATTTCATTGTTAAGGAATGTTAAAGAAAGAATAACATAATAAATTATTTTGAAATCAGGAAAATATTTTGATTCACAATAACTTCTCATTAAAATGAAATTGCATGCCTGAGTCACACTTTGGAAGATTGCACGTGGCTTACTGCCATGCACCAAAACAGTAGCGAATTGTATTTAAAAACATTGCATTGTGTAATAAGCTTATTTACATTTTAAGGAAGACTATTGTATATTTACATATGAGACCCCTCTGATGTGAGATGTGGTGGTTAGCAGCATTTGTACATTAAAGAGGCAACATTTATACCAAGACAGACCAAATCTTGCTTCTTGATATTTGGCTATTTCTGCACAGTGAGAATGCCCTCCTAAAGTGGATTTCAATTATTGAGCTTAAAGCAGCACTATGCAACAATTTGCCACTTTATGAGGTATGTTTTCATAACTACATTTGGTATCATCTTCAAATTCATGTTGATGGTACATGGTCATGTGGACATGTCATAAACATATCTGTCATTCCCTACAGGCCGTCCAGGCTGTGCACTATGCAGTTCTGTGGTCCGGGATGGAACATCTGGTGAAAATGTAAGAAAACGTTTTGCAAGGTTTTTGCATGCTTTGTAGGTGGTTAGCGCTCTGGTTTTACACCAAAACACCATAATGCTGCTTTGAAAGGGTTATAAATCATCACTGATTGAAATGTCAAGAACCAATTTGTGGCTGATAAAAAAACCTCTGGGCTATGATTCTTGGTATTAAAAATGAGCAGAACTCTTTGGCAGAGGAAATTGCTAACCTTTTCAAAGCTGTAAGCATATGTTCCTGCTGTATTCTTCTGAGGTCGACTGCCACCACTCAGATTATCTATTTATTATAATTCACATACAAGTGTACACGTTTAGTTTATGTCTGTTGAGTGTGATGCAGATAATTAAGAAATAATACTTATGATAATACAAATATTTAAGAAATAGCCACAAAATTAACAGAATGCCATTTCTCTGGCTTTGGAAGTGCATGGCCTGAAGAT
This sequence comes from Clupea harengus, assembly GCF_900700415.2. Lineage (NCBI taxonomy): Eukaryota > Metazoa > Chordata > Actinopteri > Clupeiformes > Clupeidae > Clupea > Clupea harengus. The sequence goes on along the minus strand of NC_045157.1, from coordinate 19,077,798 downwards.
GCCTGTGTGTTTACCGACCACAGTTACATGGCATCTCAAACCACCAACCAAACTCATGTCATTAATGCATGAGAGGGTCGTCAGGGGGCAATGGAAACTGTTCGCAACTCAACTGTACAAAGCTTTGACCATCTATAGAAATGTAGAAAACTAAAATTGTGTTGCTCATAGAACACCAGCAATGGGCCATTCTGTGAAAGCTCCTGACACAGGCATAAATAGATACCCACGCCTCATGAGGGATGAAAGAGAGAAACATGCTGAAGGATGGCATATGCCTTCCTGTGCTTCTTACCATGAACACTGTCTGTTGTACTAGACCTAGAGACAAACACAGCCATTACACAGAGGCCTCCCTTCTAACCAGAAGCTACAAAGTGAAATTGTTTGTATGTCGTTTTTCTAACAGATTTCTTTTACATTCTGAAAACGAAAGCATTGCTCTGATCACCAGAAGCTACCTTTGAAGCTGGGGCTTCTCTTTGATACAGATGTTTGAATGTGCAGGGTTCCATAATGAAAGGAAAATTATCCCACAGTTCAGTCTTGTACTTATTACAAAAAGGTAGGTGCTCTGGACTGCATCTCACTTGTCCTGGAGCTTTCTTTGTTGACTGGAATGGTTTGGAACTGTGATCAAATAGCTTGCCACTAGCTGTCTACAATGATGTGGACAGTAGAAAAATCCCCAGCTTGAAGCATAGAGAAAAGACTACTATAACATTCAAGTGGCTTGCATCAGTGTTGGGTAACTGATTAAAACTGAATGATTTTTTTTGTTCGTAATGGTAGAGATTTCTTAAATTTGCATTGAGTTTATGTATAGGTCCCTGTAATCTCGGGATGATTGGCATTCGTTTCAATCAGGCCATAGGCTTATATGTTTAAGCAGTCATACTGTAACTCATGACAGCATAGCAGTGTAAAAAAGAAATGCCCAAGAATATTTCTCATTTAAATGACGCTGAATGCCTACCAAGAACAAGATGCACAAAAATGCTTTCGCATTCAAAGCGCATTTCTAGTTAACACTTCTGAAACACAACCTTGAGGCTTTGGGAGCATTAAATAGGTGTCTGGCATAATCCTCAAAATATCTCCTTGAGCAGCTGGTTTTGTTCTCCCCTGAAGTCATACTTGAATTCAGGACCGGCCCTGAAAGTGTTTGAGCCTTAGGCAAGACTCATCATGACATTATGTCATTATTATGGCTAGGCCTAATGGAATGGTTGATGCTCACCAAATTAAATCATCCACAATTAGCTGAGATATCATAGCAAAAAAACTAGAACAGTCACACTAAGCTCTAACTCATTATGTTATAATCGCAAAGTCAGATACCACCGTTTGATTCATGATACTGATCACTGATACTGTTGACTTGCTCAACACGAGCACGGACTCACTCAGAACTTGTGTGTGTGTGTTTGTGTCATTTGCTCTTGCAATATGAAGTAATATATGTAATATCTTCAGATGCATAGTAACCATCCATCATTAACCACAAAAGTAACCACAAAATTGATAGCCTGACAGAAGGTAACATCTGTTTAGCTGCTTTTCTGCTGAATTTGAATGGCTGTACCGGACAAACGGTTGTGAGGATCAAAATTCTATGAATGTTTTTTGTGAGGCTTGGTCTGAAGATCATCTCTAGTGCTTTTGAAGAAGATTTGACAAAAATTGTAGGAGGACTAGGCTTTTCAAAGGTTTTTGAGAAAATCGCAAATATTGGAAAATCTACATAACCGAAAATTGGCGCCATTGAACGTTGAATTCGTCTTGATCCAAGGAATCCAATGGTACCTCATTTTTGAAAATTGGTCAAACGGTTCAAAAGTTACAGTGTTAACAAAAGTCCAACTTTGACCCGTTGGTGGCGCTAGTGTGGTCTAGTGGGAGACACGAAACTTGGTGTGTGTAAAGAAGGGACTGTCCTTAATGAGTGTGCCAAATTTCAGAAAAAGTTACCATACGGTTCTAGGGGCTGCCATTGACTCCCATTGCAGAAGAATAATAATAATACCTACAAATATAGCTGCAAGCAGCGATGCGGATTCCTCCAAAGATTGCGAAACCAGGGGAAAATGTATATTCTTCACAATTTTGGAAAGAAGAGTAAAAGAAGGAAAGAAGAGTGAAGAAGGGAAAGAAGAAAAGAAAGAAGTGTCTTGCTAAAGGACGCTGCGACAGGGAATTGAACTTACAACCTTCTGATTACTGAACAACTTCTCTACCCCTGTACCACTGATGCTCAGTTTAACATCACAAAGATTTGCTTAGATATTACTTCACTTCCTGTGAATTTGAATTTGAGTGGCTGTACCAGACAAACGGTTGTGAGGATCAAAATTTTGTTGATTAAGTTTTGTGAGGCTTGGTCTGAAGATCCTCTCTAGTGATTTTGAAGAAGATTTGACCAAAATTGTAGGAGGAGTAAGCTTTCAAAGGTTTTTTGATAAAACCGGGAATAACAGAAAATCTATACAACCGAAAATTGGCGCCATTGAACGTCGAATTCGTCTTGATCCAAGGAATCCAATGGTACCTCATTTTTGAAAATCGGTCAAACGGTTCAAAAGTTGTGTGTGTTAACAAAAGTCCAACTTTGACCCGTTGGTGGCGCTAGTGTGGTCTAGTGGGAGACATGAAACTTGGTGTGAGTAAAGAAGGGACTGTCCTTAATGAGTGTGCCAAATTTCAGAAAAAGTTACCATACGGTTCTAGGGGCTGCCATTGACTCCCATGGTACAAGAATAATAATACCTACAATAACAATAGGTTTCCTCCTGACGGAGGAATCCTAATAATAATACATCACATTTATATAAGGCTTTTCACAGTTCTCAAAGACACTTAAAATGTCACCTATACCTGCTTGCATGGTACACGAAAGTACGCTTCCATACGGTTTCAGTGTTTCTCTTACATGAAACAGTGCAAATGATGAATGGTGAATAGTTTATGTGAGAAACAATGTTTGTTAAGATTATGCTTTGACAATTGTCATGATTTAGTGGGCTTATTATAATGGATAAAGTCACCATTCCAACCAGTAGCTCAACAGATTAACGAATGTCTATGAAGTGGCATATGTGAAAAAATAAAGACTGACTAACAAGTATTTGAAAAGGCTATAGCATTGTACTACTTTGCCAAAGCATACGATGTTGATTTGTAATGCAGAAATGACTTGCATAATATCACAGAGCCGATCAGTAACAGCTATGATACCAGATCCATGCATGTTCATAGATTCCTGCAAGTGTGACTTTCCACAAAAACACAACAGAATTTAGCTTTTAGCAATTATTCACATTCGGGTCATTATTAAACAATAATTGTATGACTAGTAAGGTACTACTAGTCACATAATCTGAAGCCCTTTTTTTCTACTGTCCACATCATTGTAGACAGCTAATGGCAAGCTATTTGATCACAGTTGGTAGCCATCATTCCAAACCATTCCAGTCAACAAAGAAAGCTCCAGGACAAGTGAGTTGCAGTTCAGAGCACCTACCTTTTTGTAATAAGTACAAGACTGACCTGTGGGATAATTTTCCACTCATTATGGAACCCTGCACATTCAAACATCTGCATCAAAGAGAAGCCCCAGCTTCAAAGGTAGCTTCTAGTGATCAGAGCAATGCTTTCGTTTTCAGAATGTAAACTTCAGAATGTAAATTTCACTTTGTAGCTTCTGGTTAGAAGGGAGGCCTCTGTGTAATGGCTGTGTTTGTCTCTATGTCTAGTACGACAGACATTGCTCATGGTAAGAAGCACAGGAAGGCATATGCCATCCTTCAGCATGTTTCTCTCTTTCATCCCTCATGAGGCGTGGGTATCTATTTATGCCTGTGTCAGGAGCTTTCACAGAATGGCCCATTGCTGGTGTTCTATGAGCAACACAATTTTAGTTTTCTACATTTCTATAGATGGTCAAAGCTTTGTACAGTTGAGTTGCGAACAGTTTCCATTGCCCCCTGACGACCCTCTCATGCATTAATGACATGAGTTTGGTTGGTGGTTTGGGATGCCATGTAACTGTGGTCAGTAAACACATAGGCATCTTCAGGCCATGCACTTCCAAAGCCAGAGAAATGGCATTATGTTAATGTTGTGGCTATTTCTTAAATATTTGTATTATCATAAGTATTATTTCTTAATTATCTGCATCACACTCAACAGACATAAACTAAATGTGTACACTTGTATGTGTATACAGACATTTTCTGAGCTCTGTGTGACACTTGTGTGCAGTGGCATTTTGAAGGCCACCTTATACTTTTTTCATTTGTGTAGACTGAATGGCACCTTTGCTATCAAAACCTGTAGAGTGGCACTGCTCTGAGGGCAAGCTGTGCAGGGGTGGAACAGGGTGTTCACAATAGAAACGTCATAGCTATAGAGTATATACACTGATGGAATGTTGCCTTTCTTGTACTGTAAGTTGCTCTGCACAATGAATAAATCTAAACGTTGGTATAAGCTGTTCTTGAGAGAGAGTAGAATAACACTGCCTTATTATTCAACCATGGTTCAATAATCTACAGAAAGCTTGTTACTTGTGTCTGGACCAAGTGAGTCAGAGGCAGACATGATGCCATTTATCCCCTTTAACATTGCATAGTCAAATGAACAACATGGTAAACAATTCTTAACGAAGTTGGTTCTGTTGTCTACATAGCCACCAGTAGGCTTTATGACTTAGCATATAACCATAGTTACATACCAGAAGAAGTTTCTCATGCTGTTTCATGTGTCTTTTTTATGTGAAGCCAATTTAGCCCACATTATTGCATCAGGATGTGCTCCGCTCCTCTAACACCTCCCTGCAGGTCAATCAAAAACGAACACAGCAACAGGTCAAGCACACAAGAGTTCTTTATTTCCAGTGTGACTAATCAATATTCAGGGAATCATATTATAATAAAATATTCATGTCCATTTAAATCATTCTTGCCCATTTATCATGAAATAATAATTTAGTTTCAAACTTGTTGAATACACTACTTGAATTCTACTTATTCCAAATCATTACCCTGCCAACTGAGAACTGAAGTTATAGGTTATCATTGGTAGGGGTGACTGGATATGGGTCATGGAAACAACTTGTGTAATGTCGTCATTGAACATCTCCAACAAATAATTAATGATGGGACATGATGTCATCAAACTAATCATATTATTTACCAATGAAAGCAATCAATGCCTATTTTATTCAGATGGCATATTAACATTTATATAATATCACAGTTAAAAAGACATTTTAAATGTTGTGGTTACCTTTCTTGGTCCACATAAGCACTCAACATGAAACAATATCGAAATATTACATCATACTCTTAGTATTATGATTTTTTTTCTTTACATCTTCTTGGTCATACTTTACTATATGCAAAATGTCACAGTTGAATTACAAAAATCATCAGCTGGTATTTAGGTTGCTATATGATGCTTCCTTTTTCACATGAAAAAACAGTACAACACAATTATTTTGGTCTTTGTACACGGTCATTCCTTTTTGTTTAAACGGACCCACAGTCCTAAGGTGTGTCTTTGACTAAAAAATCCTTTACAAAGCCTTAATGACTTCCAGGTCGTTATACTCTGTTTTCAATAGAGCTAGGTTCCTCTGTTGGTTTGTCGCAGGTTAGAGAAAATTGTCTGTCGATGACAGAAAGTCGATAATTTTCGGTGTCCAGTATATTGAGCGGAATCACACCTTGAACGTCTTCCCTCTGTGGTTTCGTTGCAGTAGAGTTTGTGCGTAATTTACAAGTCGAAGCCATAACTGGTGGGGACATGCGCCAGAACAAATTCTTCAACATTTTTCTGAACTCGCGCCGCATCAGACAGTACAGAACTGGGTTCAAACAACTATTTGCATGGGCCAGGCATATAGTTACAGGGAACACATATGTGTGCACAATGTAATATGATCTATCCCAATATGCAGCATTCAGTTTTACCAAAACACCCCATAAGGTTATTGCGTGGTTGGGCATCCAACAAAGGAAAAATGACAGAACCACAATAGTCACCGACTTAGTAACTTTAGAACGTCGTCCAGTATGCTTGTTGTTCATGCTTCTTTGACGAATGAACCTTAGAAGCATCAAATAACAGACTGACAATGTGAGCATTGGCAGAACGAAAGCGATGATAATTCTTTGAAGATGGTAAAGTGCAAGCCAGCGTTGTCCATCTGGGAATTTGAGTAAGCACAGCTTTTCCCCAGCAACAGTTTTTACAGTGGCAAAAATGGTTGTTGGTGCTGTGGCCACAGTGGCCAAGATCCATAACACCGCACTTACCCATTTGGCAGAAAACACCCTATGCCGTGTACGGTTTCTCAGTGCTGAGGCGACAGACCAGTACCGGGTGATGCTCATCGCAGTCAAGAAGAAAACACTTGCATACATGTTCATAACAGTGATTGATAGAATAATTTTACACATGGCATCACCAAACGGCCAGCTAAAGTCCATAGCAGTGTCCACTGCCCAAAACGGCAATGTGAGAACGAACTGAAAGTCAGTTATAGCTAAGTTAATGACGAAAAAGTTAATACTGGATTTCTTTCTACCCTGCCTTAACTTCATCAGAAAAAATACTAACAGGTTTCCAACCAGCCCCACCGCGCATACCACAGAATACACTATTGAAATGATTATCCTGAGAATTGGGCTGCCGTCTGCTACATCTATGTCCTCAAGACTATTGAATTTATGATCCGTAAGAGTTTTGTTATAAGGTCCGTTTCCGGTCAGGTTGAGGATCTCCTCCATCATTTCAGTAAGTGTGAAGGCAGGTGCCTTCATCAGCACCGGTCCGTTTAATGTTTGCATATCACCACAACGGACTTCAGCAACATCCAAATACAAACACTTTGTCTGTTCAATGTCTATTCCAGGTTTATTATTCAGAGGAAAAAAACTATTGTTCAGCAGCGCCTATGGTTACGAAGTCTATAAAACTGCCTTCCGTTCCACTATAATGTTCCACTCACCTTAGTCTACCAGCGTTTTATATTGGATCCATTCGGCGCTCCCGCCTTAGGTGAGTGAGCATTGGAGAAAGTTGTGATTGACAGTGTGAGTTGGTGATGCAGCTGGTATCATGTGTGGTGCATAGGAAAGGACTGTCTTATATCACCATCCTCACTGATAACTGATTAAAGGCAGCACGTTTGTCACATTAGCCTATAATTCACAGGCTACAATTTGTGACTGACTGAGCGTATTCATTCCACGTAGCCTGTAGCCTTCAACTTGATTTAAAATAACCGCAAATAAATTAGGCTACAGACTATTGCGCGATTCTCTTAAGATGTGCTATGTGGAGGAATGTCCAGCAGAGGAGGCACAAACTGAGGATATTGCCACGCATGAATAGGCCCTTCGGCAGCGTTTAGAAGGACTAACGTTACAATTCATATTTACACTATGCAGCATGCGCCTCCTGTGCAACTTGCTCGGGTGAACTCTAAGACCCGACAGGCCACGGAACCTTACACGGGATTTTCCACTGATCATTTGGCCTGTGAAAGTGTAAACTATTATAGTTTTTCTCTGAAGTCAGAACACAATTTGCATATTTTAAGCGCATTTATGAAATCGGCTAAAATAAATGTGAGTCTGTGCGTGTTTCCAACCACTGTGATATGCATATAAAGAATGGACACTCTCCTAATCAAGGAAGTAGTTGTGAACGGCCGTGGGTTCAAAACTTGAGGTTGTCAGGGCAACTTAAACGGAAACACCCAATAAAATCTCAAGAAATGCGATTTGATGCGAATAAACCCGTTTCCATCAACCTCAATCTTTTTATACCCTTTGCAAATAAGTGAGTTAATCCACCCCCTCCAGTTAATTTATTTTTTAGCCAACTTAAAAGACTTCATTCGCGTTGCTAATCTTTTCTTTTCGAATGGTAAATAGCGCATTAAAAGTTGGTTGGAAACCCAGCTACTGTTGCACTCATCGTCCCAGTCAAGAAATAATGTCAGACGCTCTAGAAACATTGTCCTTCTTCGACCCACCCATTATTACAGATAGCTGAAAACAGACACTGAACAATAGCTGTCAGCTTTCTCCTTACCTCACTTAATTCATATAATCCCTAATGGGATATGGTGTAGTTATTCAGTAATGCATGCTATGCTATTCCTAATATACCATGAAAATAATTTTGGGACTGATGAAAAGTCATTCGGAAGCACTTTTCCTTTGAGATCATAATTCCAAAACGGTTACCAATGATACAGAAGGACAAAGGCTCCCTTTTGCCATTCTTCTCTCAAGTCCTCCCACCGACTCTTTCGAAGAGGGCGGTTCTATGACAAAGTTTGGGTTTGTAGGAGAAACTTTCTTCCTGTGCTAGGAGCAGGGACAGATGCTGGAGAGGCTTTGCGCCTTGCAAGCAAACCTTCACACGATCGGGACGGGGCATGAGGTTCTTAGTTCAGCCGAGAGCCCGGAGCAATGGTCCCCAACCCTGTGAAAGCCAGAGCGTCCATTGCATGTCTATATGATTTGTTTTCACAAGAGAGAGGATCCAAACGGTCAACCCGTCATAGCAATGCATTTCAAAATGAAACGTTTTTAAAATGACAGTCGTTACATTAGGGGAACGAAATAGGTAAACGGTTCCGTTGTTCGCGTTACAACATGATGCTAAATGTGTATTGTGGAGTTCATGCGCTTCTGCGAGCAACTTCTTTTCACCTTTTAGTGACAGCTGGAGTGCTCGTTATTCTTGAAAATATGACATGTGGATTTGTTCAAGGAACAGGTGAGCATTCTCTTTATGTCGAAGAGCATCATGTCTCATTAAAATAACCTTGAGCTTTACATATACAACTTTACATTTATTCGATAGCATTGATAGGTCATAGTGCATGGAATGACATGATTTAGACATGTTTGTTTATCTAAACTGCTTGAACTTTATATTTTGTTAAAAAAGTAGGTCAGTGTTGCTGGCTAGCGTTTGATATACTTGGGGGAAAAATAGGTCAATAAAACCTTATCATGAACCTGAACCACTCAGTGAACTGAGGTTACGGTGTGGGCGTGGTCTAAGCAATGAGGCGGCAATTGCTACAAAGTTATGGTTGTCGAATGCCAAAGTTGTTTGATCACTTTCACAAAGGTCATATACGCTGCTTGTAAGGTTGTTTATTTGTTGTTAAAAGTAGCTTTTACACTGGTAAAATTAACCATCCTTATTAGAGGAGTTTTGTAAGGACAAATATAAGTTATAAGTTAATAATATGCATACCTGTGTCAACAAGTCTTGAAGAAGCCATAGGTTAATTAGTGAAATGTTTATGAATGAATACTGAGCATGTATTCTAAAATAAGCTAGGTTATTAACCCTGTCTGACTGCTGTGCATTTAAATATAAATTGTAACAACATTTTGGACATGCATACTGTATTTGCCATAAGCGCTTTGACTTCTTAAACATCACAGATGAATCTAGTCCGTTTGAGGGAGCCAACACTTTCCCCTTGTAATCATCTCCTTGGAATTCCGTGAATTTTAAAGAGGACTGCCAGCATATATAAAAAAATATGATGACATAATACTGGAAGTTGGGTTTATTAAGCAGCTATTGTATGAGTCTCAGGAGGCCTAGGCTATGCCTCATGGTAAAGAGACGAGAAACTGGCTTGTCTAAATTTTCACGCATATCCTGACACTAATAAGCTCTGGAGATTAACACTCAACTGAAGAGACAGCTTCCTGCAGAGTGCACTGACACTGTCTGACAGCTAATGTGCCAGCTATATACATATATATATATACATAAAGTAACACTGCACTTTCATATCTCAGTTAATATATGTCAATTCTGTGAAGGCACAGTTAGTTTGACAGTAAATGTTCATTAATTTTGCATTAATTGTTCCAATGGCAAATTAACATTGAAGGAAACAAAAGTATCACACTTTCCTGAAAATTATTTGCTTTGGACCTGTTTTACAGAGGACTTCCACGGACTTCCTCCTTATGAAGTTGTCCACCCTCTCAGGGTGGATTCAGGGGGTCACTTTATTTCCAGCATTGTGCCCTACCACGTGAGCCGGATTCAACGGCGGGAGACTCAAGATGCCGGGAAGTTGGCTCAGGTTTTCTACCGTCTGCACTATGGTGGACACAATTTGCACTTTAACCTGACTCTGAATCCAAACCTAATTGCTCCAGGGTTTGTTACAGAACAACGGCACGGTGGCCTACAGGGTTCAAAAGTACGCCGACCCCGCCACTCTCTCTGCCACTTCCTTGGCAAGGTGTCAGAGGGCTCCGTCGTGAAGGGTCAAGCTGCTCTTAGCACTTGTGATGGCCTTGTGAGTGTTTCCGTTTTCCTGCCAGAGAAAAGGATACTCCCATATGGATTTATTTGATGCTTAAACAGATCTTTCACTTTCATGCAAAACAAAAATCAAACCATTGTAGCTTGATTTTTTTCAGAGAATACATCAAATCAATATTCAATCTGATTTTAAGAAGGAAGAAGTTTGATGTTTTATTTTAATGATGGACTGGAATATGTTAACATTAAATTATATTTAATGAGCACGATCACTAGTGAACAAAGATTTATTGGATTGTTTGAAAGAGGACGTGCTCAGACAAAATTGAAAACAATATCACAATAGATATTTTCAGATGAATTGCTACTTTTTTGAAAAACAAAATACCTTGAACCTGTTCTCTTCCTTTCGATTTCCAGACAGGGCTTTTTAAGCTAGCGGAGGATGAATTCTTCATCAGGCCTCTTGAATATGCTCAGGGAGAGCGAGCGCCACAGACTCATGTTATTTATAAACGCAACGTTTCTCAAGTGGAGGATGAGCAGCTGCTGCCTCTCTCTACCGGACCTGCACTTAATCACTCCTGTGGCTTCAAAGGTGAAGGACCAGGTGTGCAGCAGGCCTGCACACAAAAACATGAACACTTGGAAATGTAATGAACACAAAAATTTAAGAATTAGCCCCCATGGGATTTATGAGTTGAGTTGAAAAATGAACTTAATTGGCTGTGGCACATGGGATGTCAAATTAGAATGAGAATTTATTAAGGGTTTCAGTCAGTATTTTAGCACACGCAGTATGATTAAAGTGTAAGAGGACTTAAACTGGCAAAACCGAGGGCTGAGTTCCAAATCATTAGCACTGTTAAGGCCAATTCATAGTCCAGGAGACAAGTGTTGCTCGTCAAAAACTTGTTGTGGTCAACAGCTGTTGCAGCCAGAGAAAAAACTTCGGAATAGAACATTATCTGTAGTTTCTATGACAACTTGTTAGACTTAAAGTGTGTTTAAATTCTTTGACGTTACATCTAATTGCAAAACAACAAAGTAAACACAGACACACACCGTGACCACAGCAACACACCAAAACATAGAACTTTGAGTTGCTATCCAGTCAGAGTGTGCAACAGCATCTGTGCACCCTAGCAGACACACATTTTCTCTCTTTGACGTCATGTTTTGTCGAGCGACACTTGTCACCTGGACTATAAATTGACCTATAAGCTCCATTTTTAATGCTGTAGGGTAATGTAGAACATTCTGGGAAGTCAAGTGCTCTTCACACAATGGTCTCTAAAATTAGACTACATTTTAGAGATTAAAAAATCTACTATTAAAAGATAAAAATGTAACTTATTTATAAGAATTTCTATTAATTTAACTGTTTTGATCCCATTACTATTCCATCGCTTGCAACAATATACCCATAAGAAAAGACAATCAGAAAAGAGATCTCCTTAGCTTCTCTTAGACAACAATGAGATTGAAAGTGAGATTTAGGCTTACATTTCCCGCTTGTCAGATTTCCATTTGGACCAAATGTATCCTATGGTGTTAAAGGAGAGATAACCTTGGTTTTTGGGAATGAGGCACAATGTTTCAAAAACACTGTTCAAAGATGTCACTTAATAAAGTGCCTCATTTCATTTCTGTCTCAAACTGTTTGGGAATGTTAAAACAAATATCTGGGATAAGACTGATACATAATAATAATGATAATTATATCTCATCTAGGCAGTCATTTAGGAGGCCTACATATTGGCATGGAATAGCATAGCAATGAATAATGTTCTAATGTACAGGGCAGTAGGGCAGATGTCAAGATATTATCTCGGTATAGAGTAGCTGCCCTAACAATATAAACATTTCCTTGTAGATTTGCAGGAAAACATTGCTGCTCTTAAAGCGCTGTTGCAGCTCCTGTTTCATCCCTCGTTACTCACAGCACTGCCACTCTCTGCAGTGCACAGCAGAAAGAAATCAAAGCGCACACATTCTCTGGAAATATAATGGACAGACAGAGCCTTATTGAGAGTGCTAAATGTGCTACAGGGAAGAGGATAGTGCAGACCATTGAATTGAATTGTCCCTCTGTGCACAGATCAGTCCAGGAGCCCAGAGCGTTGGGAGAGGCAGCGGGAACGCTGGGAACACCGACAGCACAGAAGGAGGATCCAGGAGCGCTCCATCAGCCGAGAGAAATGGGTGGAAGCGCTGGTGGTGGCCGACCCAAAAATGGTGGAGTACCATGGAACCCAAAGAGTGGAGAGCTACATTTTGGCTGTCATGAACATTGTGAGTGTTTGAGGGGTGGCAAGCAGAGCCAGTTGGAATGTTCTCACTTCACTGTTGCTGTCTGTGAGATTTAATGCAGCACTTTTGTTTTATCCTCTTTAGGAATGAATGTAATTTTATTTCCCCCAAATACCGTCCCGACACTTTTATAATGCTTTAATTCAAAGTTGAATCCTTCTGTATCCTTTCAACAATCTCTGTTTATGCAGAGGTCTGCTCGAGCAACCTTTATGCTATTAGGGTTGCCTTGGGCTGCGTCCAAGTCAGCCGACCAGTCCCAGTACCGTTGCAGTCTGTTAGGCACATTTTCCAAAATACACCCATGGCATATTGCCTAGCAGCTGTTACTAAGGGGTAGGCAATGGAAGTCTCAAAGGAAGACAGATTTCAAAGGGAGAAATCTTCCCTCTTTGTTGAGCATGAAGGATGCAATGTGAATGACAGACATTCATTATCCTCCACTTCCTGCAGTATCAGGGGCGAATGTGTTTTTTCTCACATCTGGTGTGCAGTGACGTGCTGTGTGTTTGATGTTGTGTTTGAAGGCATTGTGCTAAAAGGTGCGAAAGAGCCATCATCTTTCTGCTAGTGCTTCTCACGGCCAGCGTCATTCCATTATGTTTCCCCTTCTGTGTCCTGGGTAGCAGAAAGAGAGGAAAGTGTTCAGGAACACAAGCAGCCATGCCAGGTATGTTAGGCTGGTGGAACAGTGAGCCAGGCTCAAGGTCTGTTCAAATGACATGGTGACATTTGTTCAACAAAGTATTTCCTCCTTTTTGTATGGAGATCTCTGATGTGTGGCAGGGAAAAAACAGAATTGTGATGAATAAGACCCTTTATGCTTCTGAGACAGTCACCAAGAGATTCCCCTGTAAAGAGATTCCATTATATTCTGTTACAACAACTACAGTGCTAAACCTCCTTAGGATATTTTTTCAGTTTCATTTTCAATAATCAGTTTACTGTTCTTCCCTGTTTTCATACATACATACTTCCTGGGATACTTACGATGCCAGACGGCGTTGTCTTTCCAGCCTTATGTTTTTCACTGATCTAATTGTGGCAGGCACTGGTCAGTCTTTCCAACCCTTACGCATATTGTGGCTTCAGGGGTGTTTTCCTGACATACTGCTCACAGTGAGAATCTCCACCGCTGGTTTCACTCCTCGACGTCTTGCTGTTTCTGTTTCTTTGATGTCTTTGCTAGCACCAGTCCTTGTCGCTAGTTATTTTTGTAGAAGCCCACACGGATAATCCCTGTGCGGTAGCCCATTTTCATCCTCCCTTTCATACCATGATAGGGGAAGATTGATCTGCTTCATTTGTGGAGAGAGATTTTGGCTGTCTCCATCCCAGTTACATTTTCTCTGATTCCCTAAGACAACCATGCCGTTCTTCCAGATACTTTTGACATCAGTACTGCACCTGAATTAGCTAAAAAAAGGGCTTCATCTGTTGTGGACAGTCTGCATGCAACAGAATTGGCAGCAGCTCAAACTGGGTTTGATCCAAAGCCTGCTGCAGCACTATGAGCTCTTAAATACTTCAACTTTTCTCACTTCACTTAAACTAACTAATGTACTGTTCATGGCAGATAATTTGGCTTTGTTTAGCATTAGTTATTCCAAGAGATGTTTAAGAGCTGGAGAGAGACTGAGGCATATAAATATATATATATACAGTATATATGGCTGCAGGCCATCAAAAGGACCTTTTATCTGTAAGAATTGACTTAGATGGCCTTTCAGGCTTTTTTTTTTCGTAGACAGAACACATTCTTTGCTACGGCAGGCATTAAGTTATTACGAAACCATGTAACACCACAAAGCCTCTTGTCCAAGAAATATTGAAGAGAGCACATTCAGAAAACAAAACAGATGATGTCATTCATTGTAGACAAAAGGCTGAAGGCATTTCCCACTTTGTAGTACAAAATACACAGTGTGCTACACTATGATCATTCCGTGCCATCGAATGTTCAAATTTGGTACACATAGCAGTTCTGCTATATTATGGTATATCTGTATATCTGTATATCTGTATTTAGCACAACGCTTTCCGTGACTCAGCAAGTTACAGAGCACATTCTGTCCACGAAAACAAAGGCTGCTTGAACTTTCATATTTTGCTGAAGTACAAAATGAATGAATGATGTGCACGAAAGGCCTGTCCAGTACATTCCGTGAGTCAGCCATGGATTTTTGTGGACAGACTCCATGGACACCATACTTTAAGTTAGCAAAACCTGTAAGTGGACAAGATGAACATTAGTTGGCACGGATTGAACATAGTATTGCACATTTTGCGTGAACAGAATTACTGAACAGAATTACTTTTATGTACGCAATGAGAAAAGCACAACAGTCATTTTAGGGCGCAACATGAATCATTCGTTTGGTTTTCTGTGCATGAAAGAATGTGCTCTCTTCTGTACTTTATGGACACAAAGCTAACATGTTTGCACAATCAATGCACAGAATGCATTCTGGCATTTGCATTACCTGACAAATATGCATTATTGTTATTATTGTGTATTGTTAAATTATTATTATTATTGTTATTATTATTATTATTATTATTATTATTATTATTATTATTATTATACCAAATACCCAAACTAAGGTTGTATCAAAGCAGTGTAGGGCTGAAACAAATGTAGTTAGACAGATGCTGTTTAGAGTTGAGTGTTTAGATGCTTCTTGAATGTACCAAGCTGCAGTTGCTTACAGACTGCTATTCAGTATGTGCATCAGCTTTACTGCTTAGTCAGACAGGCATGAATGAATCAATCATGCATCGTATAATGGACCACTGTGTTTTCCTGGTGTGTTTAGGTATAATATGGTCCAAATGCATGACCATGTACTTAGTTTCGCACTAGTGAATTTGATGGTATGAAACATTAAGGAAGGTGAAGCCATCCATTGTCTCTTTCCAGGATGGTACATGTGTCACACAGTCACAAGGTATTGTGGATGGAGCCGGACAGCTAGAGCGCTCAGCCAATTCAAGTGGCTATCCAAAAGGTCATGGAACCATGGTTACTAAGATGCACTAGGGCCAATATTTTGTATCTGTGTCTTTATTTATTCAGGAAGTGATTTGCATTTGTATAGAATAGAAAGAAAAAGTAGACAAAAGTAGATTGAACAGGAAATGACTTGCAAAGACAGAAATGCTATTCTTACCTAAATATGCACCCAATCCTGTTTATATTTACATGATAATCCATTCTAAATGCAAATGCAAAATGCAAATAATGCAAAAAAAGCTCTCAAAAACACCTAATTTTGTTGCATGATCTTCATCACATGTACTGTAACTATTCATCCTTTCTTCACCAGTCTCTGTGAGGGGCTCTGTGTTATCTCCTCTGACTGGAAATCTTTATTTATCATATAACCCTTTTGTTTTGAGTGCGGCTAGAGAAGTAGTTGTAGAAGATGTTCCACAACTCAGGGTCTAGAGTCCAGGCCTAAAGCAGCCCAGACACAACATCTGGCTGCTTCATAAGCCTTTATTTACAAACATGCTTTGTACTCTGGACTGTTTGTTGAGCAGGGACATTTTATTCCCACCATCCTCTAGACCCATTTTTTGCAAAGTATCAGTTCTACATTAAGATAGAAAATTTTCCCAAGTTCAGTTGTTCACTCCACTCACAGTCCTGCTTCAGTGCAGACATAATGTACTTAATGTGGGTTTAAAACTAAAATTAGCATAGAGGGGTTTTAGGGACTGGAAATTTTGATTTTTTCCAGACATTCAACATAGACATGGCCATTAATATCTGTGATCATAGAAAATGTATTCTTTAAGTATATAACTTTACAGTTGTGTCAAGTTTTGATATGAAAGCCCCATACGACTCCCATAACCCCTTTCCTATCTGATGGTGAGGTTATGGTATGCATAGATAATCCTATAATGTCATGTATATCTGAATTCAGACATGCTATGTTGTAACATTTTCATTTACTGGGTAACAACAGTAGCTTATCATTGAATTGAATCAGTGAATATTTTTTGCAAGCGATCATTCATCCAAATATTTAATGTTTGTTTTATTTTATCAATTTCTTCCAGGTAGCTGGGTTGTTTCGGGATGCCAGCATAGGTAATGCCATCAACATTGCAGTTGTGCGGATTATTCTTCTGGAAAAAGATGAGGTACGAATTTACAGGCTTGAGCATGGGCTGCCAAGTTGAGCTTGAATGGCATTAGTTTGTTTGTAAAATTTACTTTTCATTTTTATGAATGAATGCATTGCTTGTTTGCCCTACCGAGAAAACCTATAGATGGCGGGGCTGAGCAAAAGGCCTTTTGCCAGAGTTCTTTCCAGGGTCCACCGAGTATTCCAACACTGAAATTCAACATCCACAATAGAAGGGTTCAGACAGAAATAAGTTGTACTTCCTCGCTCACCATGACTGAATAAGTAGAGTCCCTGCAGGCAACTGAATGAAAATTAATTAACAGTCCAACATTATATGGAAGAATCCTAAATGGCTGAACCTTACAGATTAATTTGTGTCCTGAAAGTTTTCCATGACATGCACCCCTCAAATCCAATGGTTATTGTTTCCCCACAGGTCGTATAGGAGAATTATGATCCCATTGTTCATCTGTGACAAAAGTGTCTCTTACAGAATATAAACATTGCACCTATACACTAGAGTGGGTTCAGTTCCAAAGTAATACCAAGCAATGTTCATGAATCTGCCATCCTACATACCACCAGTATAAAAGCCTATTGCCTCATCATAACATTTAGTTTAATCACATAACTGCTTCCGGTTTCCTTCTTGGCCTGCGTTATCTGTTACATCACCCCATGTGGTGTTCTCTAAAAGAATCCCGCTGAGAGAGCTTTATGCTGCCAGGGAGAGATAACTACTGTTTGCTGGTCGTTTGCTTGCTCTTGGCAGATTTTAGAATGAGTGCGCTCCCATTAGTTTACGGTCTCCTCTGAGGGGGGTGCGGCCATTACCACAGACATTTTCTAGAGCTGACAGCCCAGGCCATTCCCAGTGGAGGTCTGCACTCCTCCTCGAGACATCATTTCTAGTTATACACAGGTTGGGGATTTCACACAGTGGTCAAACCTCTCACTGTGACATGCAAGTACTCATACCCAACAACCTAGTCAAAGAATCATAACAACAGGGTGCACTACAACCATCGATACTGATACTTAACAATACTTAACAACAACAACAACAACAACAACAACAACAGCAAAGATGCCTTTGTGAAGATTTCACTGGGGTTGTTAAGTGGGCACCTTCGTTCATCAGTGTTTTTTTTAATTAGGCCCACAATACCTCCAGAAGGCTCAACAGTGGTGTCTGTGGGGACTGCTTAGCCATTAAACTCCCGTTACTCTAGCCTTCCATCAGTGCACACATGCAAAGAACAATTCTTCTTGACTCCTTTGATGTTGCACCATTTGCGGACTATCATTACCTCACATGCGTAACACACAGCTCGTAGCCCTGTCAAATTAGGCCCCTAGGGAAGATCTTGTTCTTTTTAGGATTGTTGCCTTGAGGCTGGATGTGCACATGGCACTTAAAATGAATGTTATTGCCATTTATTGTTATTGCTATTGCCAGTTTTTTGCAAACCTAAGATTTGGACACTTTTTGTGAGCTTTGGCAAAGAATGCAATTTGCTAGGCCCTCGTTAGAATCCAAGCTATACTAACTAAAGCATTAGAACACCTGCTATAAAGAATTTATATGTAGTTATTTGGATTCATATAAAGTACAGGTACGCCACCTAACAGTACCACACCTGTACTTTAAGCCACTTTGAATAAAAATAACTGCTTAATGAAAATCATATAAATGTACAGGTCACAGCCATTCCCTGCCATCATGCCCATCCAAGCTTTACAACCACGCCATTCAGTGCTATACAGCACATACTTAATGCACTTATATAATATAATTATCACACACACATACACATACATACTGGCACATGCAGTCTGTCTGAGAAGTATGTGGGTTACTACACTAAAGATGCCAAATGCCCGAGCTCCAGCCTCCCCACATCCTTTGGACCATGTGTTGAGCCTGAGTCATCAACCAAGCCTGAATGCCAAGTCAAGTCAAGTGAGGGATTATGTTTTGCTCTTTCTCCTAGAGTGCCTGTGGTGATGAGGTATCAGCTCAGCTGAGCTTCTGCAGTAATAGACCAGGGAAGTGGGGTATCAAATATGAGGAATTTTTCTCATATGAGACTTATTATCATCACTAAGATTAAAAGTTCCCAAGCAAAAGATCATGCATCCTTTAAAAGATCAGCACTGTTGTGAGATGCTGCCTGGAAGTGAAAAGGTCTGCATCCTTAAGCAAGTCTCGTGCCTCCATAAGGCCTTGTTCTTAATCTAAATCACAGATAGTCTTTACTGAGGACTATGGATCATTTGTCCTTGAATGTGTTTTGGCCTTTGTTGAGGTGAGTGATTCTTTATTTGTAATCCTCTGTGATCATCAGGAGGATTTAAAGATCTCCCACCATGCAGACCACAGCCTGAACAGCTTCTGCAAGTGGCAGAAACGCCTTAACATGAAGGAAGATGAGCATCCTGTGCATCATGATGTTGCCATCTTACTTACCAGGTACGTACACCTCTAACACAACCCTGGAATTGATAATGCCTCTGTAGTTGTCAGATTGGGATCTAGATGGTAATATTGTTCCAGGAAAAATGTGGCAGGGCAAGTTGTCTTTCATAGAATCACAAAAGAAAATAAATGAATGTCTGTGTGAGTGTGTGTGTGTGTGTGTGTGTGTGTGTGTGCGCGCGCTGGTATGTATGTTTGTGCATGTGTGCATGGTGTGTGTTTGCACATGTTTTGATAGAGTGAAAACCTTGAGAAAAAAAGAACGGAATGGAAAGCTTTTTTGTGACGGGGGGGTAAATGGAGGTGCTATTTGTGCTCGAGTAAATCCATTCTGTTTGTGCTCAGGAAGGACATCTGCGCCTCGATCAATAAACCGTGCGAGACTCTGGGGCTCTCGCACGTGGCCGGCATGTGCCAGCCCCTCCGCAGCTGCAGCATCAGTGAGGACACCGGTCTACCTGTGGCCTTCACAGTGGCACACGAGCTTGGGCACAAGTATGTCTTCAGTCATGTCAGTCTGATGTCCACACGGACACCAGGAATAGAGATGTGATTCTTGTCAGGGTGACAGTGGTACAGGAGGTAAAGAAGTCGTTTAGTAAGCAGAATGTTGCTAGTTCGATTCCCTGTCGAAGCGTCCTTGAGCAAGACACTGAACCCCTAATTGCTCCTGATGTGCCGTGTGCCATCAGTGTAAATGTAAATGTGACAATTCACAATGCAATATTTTCCAAGAATAGCCATAATTGAAGTAACGTTTTTGTCAGGCTTTAGTAAAGAAAATAAAGAAACATTTCTATAAACACTGATTTTTAAAATGATCATCTTTGAGCATACATCAAAACATTTGAAAAGGATAGTCAGTTTGATTTCACAATTCAATATTTTCCTAGAATAGCCTTTAATGGACAGATTTGCTAAGGTCCTCCAAATGCAGTAATATTTGTAAGTGATCCAGCAGGTGATCCTATCTGTTAAAACAGGCACTCCAGCCTTTTTATATGCCAGGTAGCATATAGCTCATGTACATTTAAATTTAATGTACATTCATAATGACCAACTAAACTATACTCTGAAATGCATTCAATTAGCCTTATATGTTACATTCATACTTTTAAACTTGTATCATATGCAAGGAAATGTATTACGCTACTGTTAATTTACCTTGAATAATTTGAGTGGCATATTTTGTGGTGCCAGTGTTAAAAAAAATGCCAAAGCATGAAACTGCCCCATTAAGCATACAGATTATTGCCAAGAGGAGATTTGGCAGTCAGAGACCGAGAAAAACTGCCACAATTGCCATCAAATGAAGCGTGTATCCTACAATTTCCAACAGGATTACTGTTGTTACACAAAACCTTTCTCTAGTTGTTTCTCTCACACCCTTGAGTAGCAGAAATATTTGTAAAAGTTCCAGTCTTTGCTTTAGTGATGATAGGTCTCCATAAACTACTGCCCTCAAACCACCTTAATGACGATGCTGTTTAACAAGAGCGATAAAGAGAGAGAGAGAGAGAGAGAGATGGAACAATCACGAAAACAGTCATCCAACCTTTATCTAATCACAACAACACATTAGTAAACTGTGTAACTATTTCCAAATCTTTAAAACGAAATGTACAGAGAGAATGGCATGACTGCAATGTCACTTGCGGTGATGAAAACTTCACTGCCGCCCCCACACAACCAGCTGTAATACTAGCCCTCTGGCCTTCCTTGGCCTGTCATGCTCTTTGTGCACTGCAGTTCCTCTTTGACAGTGGTGGGCTGTGGAGATCTGCTGATAGGGCATTGAATGATCTGTGTATTCAGTACCGACTATCCTGTGTGATTTTCTCTTTCTCCACAGCTTTGGGATTCAGCATGATGGCAACGGCAATGACTGTGAGCCGATCGGGAAAAGACCTTTCATCATGTCCCCGCAACTCTTGTATGGGACATTCGCACCCAGCTGGTCTCGCTGTAGCCGCCAGTACATCACCCGCTTCCTCGAGTGAGTCCCACACACTTCACACACCACATTGACAAACTGCTCCCACAGCTTCTGGTTTCTTCCATTCATTCTCTGCCCCTAGCTCACTCTGTCTGCCGACTGCAGCTCGTGTATGGTATTTGTAAAGTTTCCTTGAACTAAACACCGAACAATGCACCTGCTTATTTCAGTACCTAACAGTTCACGGTAGAGCAAAACTCACTGAAATAGTATGTGATAGTATTGTAATTAGAACATTTCATTCAGCGTTATGGAATGCCTATTTATCTTTTGTCGGTCAGCCCAAAGATAAAAGTGACTGCACCGGGTAGGCGCTCGACAGTAATGAGATCCGGATGCAACGGGCATTAACCCGTCCAAACAAGCTGCCTCGGGTTCGTGTGATGCCAAACTGTTGTGTGTGTGAACATCTTCAGGGCTCCCCGGCATCAAGACAACACTGAGTGGAACTGGCTGTCAGGGGTTGCTCCAGTTCTCTGTGAAGCCTCCATGTGGAATGCATTAAGCATGGCTTGACGGCTGCAGTTTGACCCCGGAGAGAGAGGGGAGTGGGAGGGAGCGGCTCCCGGGGAGCCATCGACACTGTGGACATTTGCCCGAGACAGAGGGAGGACCCTGTTACACTATCAGAGACTATTCTTTTAGGAGCACAGCAATTGATTTATTTCTGCGTGTTTTGTGAAAGCCCCAGTGCTTCCACTTTACTCTGGTCCTCATCTGTTTTCTGTACTGTTGCAGGCTGTTTTCTGTCTCACAAAGTAAAATGATACCCCAGTGTTTTTATTTAATCCTTGTGGATTCACCCAGCACAGTTCACATGGCAAAAACATGGTAGGACATTTAGCCTGAACTCTCCCGTCACTACTGTGAAGAGATTGGCTTCACATGTGGTTCAAAGCATGAATAGCTGCTGTTCCAGACTCAGTGTGCAACAGAACAAAGGCATTGTTTTGGGAAACTGTTTTGGGAAACACTTTATAACTTTATATAACTTTATAAATGTCATCACCTTGCATAATGCTGATAAATATGGTAATAGCTTATGGAGCTTTAACGCATCAGTATGCAGAGATGTACCAGAGTTTTTCTTAATAGGACACTAGTTTTGGCTCCAGTTAGCATGCTAGGAAGCTTTTATCAGTGGCAACTATGCTGTTGTTGGTGTTAACAAGGTTTTTACAAACCTTTTAGGTAATTAGCTTTCTAGTTTCAACTCCTCACTTCTGCAACTGTAGTTTAACTGTAAATAAATAAATCAAGCAAATCTTTGGCTAACCAAAATGATTTGTAATGCACAGAATGTGAATACTGAGAACTTGCAGAATATCACTGCAATTTAAAAGGGAACTGGACATTCCAGATGGTGTCGAATTTTGGTCACTGAATACATGCCAACATCAGCATTTCAGAAAGTATGCAGAACATTTGCTTGCCAGAATGTTAAATGAGACATTCAACTGTGTATTGCCTTAATAGCTAGATAGTAAGATTTCATCAACAGTTTTAAATAACTTTTGTCATCAAAAGTATTCTTACACAAATAAATAAACACGTTAAGACCATCATAAAAATAGGACTTCCTCACACGTACACAAGAACAGAAAGAAATGCTTCACAAGTAGCGTGAAGCATTCCTGTGTTAACCACTTGGCTCTGCTTGCCTGAGAGCTCATAGTAAGTCTGCAGATCACAGCCATGTCTTTCACTGGGGATGTGAACTCAGTTTCCCTCTCGCTAGACCTCTGTGAAGGCTTCATTCCCCCCCCCCCCGACTTGTGCGCAGGCATCACGCCGCTAGACCTCCATCTCACTACAAGAGCGGCCCGCTACACAAAGCTGCATTATGGAGCTGCAGATCAGAGGCCTGACTGAATAGGGCTGCCTAATGAGATGCCGAGTGCTAAGTGTTGCTTAGATGGGGAATGTGGAAGAGTGGGTTGAGAAGCTGTGGTTTTGCCGAACAGACAGCAAACACTTTGGAGTCCTTTTTGATGATCGACCTCCAGGAGGACCATAATCACTGTAATTGTGTTGATGTTGTGTTGCATTGAAGTAAAAAATGTGACTTGGTAATGGGGATGTTGACAGTACAGCACTTTAACATGTTACCTAATTTGCATTTTGTGGAGATAATATGGTCATGCAGGCGGTGTCTTTTGTATGATCGTCTGTACATGCAGTCTCACGCTGAACTAGTTATTTTCTATGAGCGACATCCTGAGTACAAGTGTCACAGAGAATTCATTGGAAGTCATTAAGAACCGTTAATTGGATCGGTTCTGATAATATGCAGCGCATCACGTCTAAACCGCTGTGCAGTGCGCCATGGATAACAAATGAAGAGCCTCTGAAGTATTGTTGATAGATTAGAGAGTTCATTCGGCAAAGCCTTTGATAAAAACCCCATTCATGTGGTCAAGGAGAATGCCTTAATTACTAGAGCTTTGTGAATAATGTTATGGCATCTCACATGAGGCATGTGTGTGTAGTTTGGGACAAAAATAAAAAACAAAACTTTGTGGGGGTACAGTTACAGAAAGTTTATCTGGGTCATCTTGCCCTTTGAACTGCTCTAGAAACGATCAGAAAAATAAGCACAATATTGCTAAACACACCAGCAGTTGCCTTGACCATGAAGGCTATGGTGAACAGATCTCAACTCCCCTGAATACTAAGGTATTTTGACTCTTTTAAAGCTGCTTAAAAGCCAGTTGATGTCTTTTGCAGACGACTCGGTCGGTGATGTGCAGTCTAGTGTAGGAGGATTTCCCTTCCTGTTGTACGTCCAGATTTTCCCTCTTGTGCATTTTGTACTGTCATTTGAACCAGGCTGTTTATGGCACTCTCATCAGCATCGCACCATAGACTGGTCCCTGGGGATCGTTGCATGAGAGGCCAGGCGCTTTGGAACCAGCCCACTGTTATTATTCCTTATTAAGCCAGGATAAGGTTTGAGTTCTCAAACAATGTTAACATAAGGAAGATGGTGAGTGAAGTGTTATTAAGAGTTATTTCCCCCAAAATATTATAGTAGTCTTAAAAGATATGACACAGATGCTTCTGGTATACTGTATCCTACTGTATGGGGCTTCAGGAACGCCCTCACAGATGTTCCTGTCCATTGCCATAGAGCTTCACTAACAGCATACGTATTTCTTTTTCTTTTCATTTTTCTTTTTCTTCTCTTTCCTCACATTTCTTTCTTTCTTTTAAATACATCAACTACAAAACACCACATGAATACAGTTAATATTCTTCATGTAGATATGCATGTAAATATCTCGATATCTAGTATTTCAACTTTGTTTCATAACATAACCGACTAATTGTTTTACTTTTTTAGTTATCAGTTAACAGTTAACATTAAAGCATTTGGGAAGAAGTTTCTAAAACTGGAAAGTCTATTTAATAGAATTCACATCCAGGGGATTATGATATCACTCATTTGCACACACATACAGTACACACACACACATTTTTGGAGAATAATTGCCTTGTCAGTCAAAGAGAATGTGTTCAGTCATCTCTGTAGGGGACTTGAGCTACTTTGTCAGGGTGACTTCTGTTAGCGTTAATTCTTGTTTAAGTCATGTCCTTCAAGGGCCCCTTATTCTGTAGTCACACTGCTTTGATGCTATTTCTGTCAGATGTCTTTGCAGATTTTGTGGCTCCATTGATACTTCTACAGGAATCTTAAAGTATGTCTGCCTGTGTATGATGAACTGATTAAGAATTATTTAATATCTGGTAATATCTTCTTGAAGTTTCCTAAGGACGGTTGCTCTTGCTATAACTATTACTTTTATGACAGATATGCTTCATGACATTTATGACAAATACTGACAAGTATTTAAAAGTTAAAGACGCAACAGTCTTACAGTCTCTTTAGTAATGTCATTAAGGCCACATTTTTATTGAGTGTCTGTGGGAGATCTTTGTCCCTTACAGTTTGCTTATAATTACGTCATGGCTTTCCTGTGGTTCTCCATGATACTGGCCTTTGTAAAAGGTTGTGAAAGTTAGCTCTCATTCTGTGCTTAAAAGACAAAATCCTTTCTATCCTTTTTGTATGCTGTGCACTCAGGTAGGTTTGTGTGTGTACGCAGTTGTGTATTACTGTATACATGAAGTAGGTGTGCAGATCTGTGTGTGGCGCTGAGTCCCAACTGACACATACTGTATGTCTGGTGATTTCCTCCACAGCCGTGGCTGGGGCTGGTGCTTGGACGACCCCCCGGTAAGAGACGAGCTCTCCCAGCACACTCCGCTTCCAGGTGCCTTGTACAGTGCCATCCACCAGTGCCAGCTCCAGTATGGCTCCAGCTCTCTCCTCTGCGATGACGTAGATGTAAGTGCTTCCCTTAACACACATCACAAGCATGGTGTTCATATGCTCTTTATAATCCTGGGCTGCAGCTGCTGAACACCTCATTGTGCTGTGATCTTCATTAAATCATAAAGAGATTGTCTCTTTTTTAGTTATGTAAGTCACTGCACAGCAATGCTTTTAGGAAATACATCCCTGGTCTGAATTTAAAAAATAAGTTTGCAAAATTCTTTCAGAGGAAGACATCAATGTAAGATGCCATGATTTAACACATCACTTATCTACCGTTTTCAGTACGTACTCTTGTACTATACATAAGTAAGTATAAGTACTGCACATAGTAAGTGCCAGCATACCTTTCACTACCTTTCACCATATTTGACAAGAAAAGCAAATTCCTTGCACTAATAGAATACTTCAAGGCACCCAGAGGCCATTTGCAGTGCTTGGCTCGCTACGAAGTTTGGAGGAATAGATTTTGGCTGCATCAGTCCCCTTTGTATGCCACTAAGACTAATGGAATGATTAAAGGTAGACAGGAGAGAAGCTCACATTTGGCGCACTTAAAACCAAAAGCCAGCCACAGCTGAGATAACTGCGGACGATTACATTTAGAGGCTACGATAATGGCCCATAATCTACCTGGGGTAGTTTTTCACAATCAACATGCGATGGCTCTCCGTGCTGAGAAGCCATCTTTGTCGGATTTTGTTTGTACAGCTAGCAGAAGATGACTTTGGGAAGATTAGGGGATTGTTGACTCGATTTGATCAGAAAGCTAAGCTGCAGCAGTCCCAAGGGCCACGCAACAGAGAGGCAGCTCTATTTATTTGTATTTATGGGGCCACAGTGCACACAGCGCTTGCTCCCTGGTGTCACTGCTGTTGCTCATTTACACCTGAGAAAGCCTGTCCAAATCGGACCGAATCTGAACAGCCTCTGGCTTTTGGCAGCTCCTGGAGTTTTCACAGGAAGAAAGGAAGGAGAGAAAGAAAGACAAGGAGGGGGGTTGAGGGCTTTGTGGGATAATGAGGCCACACACATGCATTGGCGCTGTGGTATGAGGTTACAGCTCTCGTTTCCTAACCATGCCATGAGGTATCCCTGTGTGGTTTTGTAGACATCCAGCCAGACAGGAAAACAAGCACAGAGTGAAGGGAACGTGTTCTGCCACAGACAAATCCCAAAGTCATTACAACAGTGGTCTCGTTGAATGTTTTCCTTCGGCCAAATACCTCATTGTAAATATTTTCAATTGCATAGACTTTTCCCAGCAAACATTTGTCCAGATTACAAGGGTAAATGCTTTTAGACTTGGCCCTCTGCGTCCATTTATTTTTACACGACTTTTACAAAGACAGACAAACAGTGTGAGCTCCCAGTGCAAGGTTACAGATCATTTCATGTGGTCACTCTACGGTTGTGGTGTGTCGTGTGTGTGTGTGTGTGTGTGTGTGTGTGTGTGTGTGTGTGTGTGTGTGTGGTGTCGTGTCCAAGTAGGCCATACAATGTAGGTCAGCATTCAGCTCTAGCCCCTTGTGCTGTAGGTCCTGCGTGTTGCAATCTTCATCATTATTGTTTGTGCTTCTAACCTGCCACATACATTAACTGCTAATTATCATTGACCAGAATCCCTTAACATAAGAGCCAGCACAATGGCATTACAGTGCCAGGTCTGAAAAAAAATAGTGAACTAGATTCAAAAGCAATTACACTAAAATTGCACACATTCATAGTGCAGCGCAGTACTGTACTTTGAGATGTATACTTGTATCATTTTTGAGTTTCAACTTCAAATTCAGTCCTCCACTCTTCTGGGGACTTGTGTTGGTGTCTATGCTGAGAAATGATGGCTGTTTGATCCACACAGAGACGTCAGTTTAAATTATGCTGTTGCCTGGCACTTCCCATACTAAGCTTTTGTCACTGTCTGATGGCCTTTCCTGATTATACACTTGGCAGACCATTGCTCTCAACAGCACACAAACTCACACACACACATGCACACACACACACACACACACACACGCACAGACACACACACACACACACACACACAAACACCCTCAATCACAAACATAAATGTCACAGACCACAGATCATTTGATTGGTGCCGTCTCCTAGTTCCAGATAAATTCCAAAATTGGCTTTCAGCCTTCTTATCAGTATCTGCTAGCAAGTGAGACATTTATCAATGCAGCAAACAGCTCTGCCAGGCTATGATTGCGGACTGTATTCTTTGGCGCAGGAGTTTACTGTAAGAGCTCGGTAGATGTTGGTTGCTTGGTATGGTTGCTGCATTCCAATTTTTTTTTTGTGTCATTTAAAGTCTGATTGCGATTACCAGATATGTGCCTCAAGTCTGTGTTGCAGACAAAAAAAGCTATCTAACACAGGACAGGAACTCATTCTACAGATAAACATCTTTAGAATTGCCCTGAAACAAGGGGATAAAATGAGGATGAGCTAATGACTTTGTACTACAGTTGACATTGCAGAAGCCATGGAGGTGTGTTCAGTGGAACCAGATGTCTTTCGTGGATAAAAGTTTATAGATGATATACCACATATATTGAAAACAGAGACACAGTGTATGAGGTGGCCACCCATTCACTTTCAGCAGCTAAAGGAAAAATCTCAATGTGTCTTAATGTGTTCTATTTTTTCTATTTCTGAATAACATAACTCAGAACTATTTATTAGTCCATTACTACAGACAACTAGTGTGTGCTGAATTGTTAGCTTGGGAGTTTGAATGGACTGCTTAAATGATTAAAAGCTAGCTTAAAGCTAAAATAACTTCAACATTCTCTGCCAAATAGTTGTTTCTTTTGAAAGGGATCATGTAATATTTGAGATAGAATACAGCCAGCTGGTAAGTATCACAAAATTAAGCCCAAGAGGGAAATATAAGAAGATGTGGTCTTGATAAACCTGCAGGGGTCTACTTTGTGATAATGACCATCTGGCTGCATACGGTCCCTAATGGATCACATTTACACCAGAAGTTTGAGGTAGTTAGTTATGAAGACTGAGTAAAAGTCTGCTCTGGTCTGTCTCCATCTCATTCAGAATGTTTGCAGCACACTGTGGTGCACTGTGGGTAATACCTGTCACTCAAAGCTGGATGGAGCTGTGGATGGCACCAAATGTGGCGAAGGCAAGGTGAGGAAAATTCTCTCGGTGAGATAGAAGGAAAGATGAAGAATATTCTTTAGGTGAGATAGAAGGAAAGGTGATGAATATTCTTTAGGTCAAACAGAAGGAAAGATTGAAATCTCAACTAAAAACGGACAGAAATGAAAGGTTTAGTTTTTCAAACGAAAAACTAAAGACTATTATGGCTATGAGACCTTTACTGCCAGTGCTGCTACTACCACTGCTACTCTACTACTGCTATTACAACTAATAGTAATAACAATATTACTATAGACTACTATAGAAGTAGTAACACACACTAAAATGTGAAAACTGGAACTTTGAAGTGCAACTTCTACTAAATAGCAGGTGTTTAAAAGTGATTGCACATCAGCTGTAGATAAAGCCTGTTATGTTCATCTTAAGAAAATGCTTTTTGTTGTCACCACCAAGACCCAGTTTTCCCCCCTGGCTGGCCTCAGCCAGGTGCTCAAGCTGTTCTATAGCTTTTGTGAATTCAACAGTGTGATCTCTGTCGGGTATTTGTGGATGATTGCACGTGTTTCTTTGTGTGTGTATTTATTTCAGTGTTGTGCCTGCTTGTCTGAACATCTTTGTGTGTGTGTGTGTGTGTGTGTGTGTGTGTGTGTGTGTGTGTGTGTGTGTGTGTGTGTGTGTGTGTGGATCAGTGGTGTGTTGGTGGGGAATGTGTCTCAGTGGGGGATCAGCCGGAGAGAGTGAATGGCGGCTGGGAGTCCTGGGGCGAGTGGTCGGACTGTTCCAGGACATGTGGGGCGGGCGTGCAGAGCGCCCAGAGGGACTGCACCAACCCAGCGTGAGTCACAGCGGCCTGGCCTTCTCTCTGCCTCGCGGCAATTGTCACATTGTCATGTCTAAACTGTCTCCTGTATAGTATCCTAAATAGCATCCAATGTCTAAGTTGTGCCCTACTGTTATACTGTACTGTTCATGTTGGTATACTGTTATAGAATTCTATGAGCAGCACATCGTACTAATATTTGGTCCCTCTATGATCTGATTTATTGATTGCCCCAATGTTTTGTTTTGTGATAATTAGTCAGTGGGCTGAATTCAGTAAGAACTCATTCACGACTCCATTCATCAGAGTATGTGTGTCTGCTTTAAGTGTTTTGCTATTACATTATCACACATTCACCAAGGGTGAAAGTTTACAAGTTATTTTTAATATGTGAAATATATGTGATATATGTTTAATATGTTCCTTATCGCAGTTCACTGCGATATAACAGTATGGTACATGACGTCAGTCATAGGGTACAAATCGAAGCATTTATCTATTCACGCCTGAAAGGCCGCGAGATCTGTCAGCGCGCGCTCCTGGCCCCGCCTGCCAGGAGTACTATAATATCATTACGCGCCCTCAGATCTGCCTCTTTTGAAACTTCGCAAGACGGAGTGAACATCTCCGAGCATATCTCAAACGCTCTACCACAGTCAAAAGAGTTTTGTGTGCTTTCGCTCTCTACGGGTTGGTGAGTAATGCGGGTTCCTTAACCCTCACTAGCTCAGGGCGCTACGAAATTCATTGGCTTAACTTCATTTTGAAAGTAGTGGCTGTTATCCTGGCTGCCTGGCTGGCTAAGTCTCTGACTAGCCTGCTAGCTTGCTAACAACGTGTTCGTTGCAGATAGTGTGCTTGTGTTTTAACATTCTTCTCTACTTTCAGATTGAAAAAAAGATGGCCAGACACTACCCCGACTGCGGTCACGTCCGTCCCAAGGGCGACCGCCACCGTCGGTGCGTGACCTGCCTAGGCAGGGACCACGCGGAGGGCGCGCTTTCGGGCAAAGCCCCTGTCTGTTCCATCTGTGCTAGCCTCCCGCTAGCTAAGGCTACCAGGCGCCTTGCGTTCTGGAAGCGCAAGGACGCCGAGGAGACTGCACTGGTTCCATCCGGGGCTGACGCCCCCTTAGGAATGAGTGCGTCTTCAGCCTTGGACTTGGTGAGCGTGAGCAGTCGCCTTGCAGCGGCAGCTCCGCCCCCGGGTCTCTCCCCGTCTCCGCCGCCTGTCAGCCCTGGGGCTGCGGGCAGCGAGGCTGAGGAGCTTCAACCAAGCGGTGTCCAGCCTGAACTCGAGCTGGACATCAGCCTGGATGATGATAGTCTGCTAGACTTCTCCGATGAGCACAGCTCAATCGCTGAAGCAATGCAGACGAGCCATGACGTTAGGATGCGGGTGGAGACACCTCCTACCTCGTCTCGGCTCCTGGGCCAGCAACTCCACGAGGTTGCGCTGAGAGCAGCCAGCTGCCTCGGGCTCCCTCTCCCTCCCCCTCCCAGTGTGCGGTCCTCGCTGCTGGACGGGGAGTTCTATGCTGGCTCCGCCGCGTCAGTTCCCAGCTGCATCCCCTTTTTCGAGGAGGTGCACGAGGAACTGCAGGCGACATGGGCGCTACATGCAGCTCCACATGGCTAAGGAGAGGGGCTACCTCTCTTTTCCTCAGGTGGAGGATGCAGTAGCGGGCTACCTCTCGTCCGCATCCCCCACGACGCGTCTCGGCCAGAAGCCTCTCCTGCCCACGCGGGTGGGCAGACACCAGGCTCAGCTGGCAGAGAAGTCCTACTTGGCTGCAGGGCAGGCTGCCTGCACGACCAATACGGCTGCATTGCTACAGCGCTACCAGGCAAAGCTCCTGACTGAGCTTGCCTTGTCGCTGGGGGAAGATCACCCGTCTGTGGCAGAACTCCGTAGCGCGACGGATCTGGGTGATGGGTGCCGCGGTGGCTACCCAGAGGTCTCTGTGGCTATCACTGGCTAACCTGTCAGACAGAGAAAAAGCACCACTCCTCGACGCCTCGGTCTCTGTCCAGGGCGCCTTCGGGGAGGCAGTGGTCACAATGGCTGCCAAGTTCGAAGAACAGCTGCGCGCCCTGCCCAGGGCGCAGCCCAGGCTCCGCGGCAGCACTCCGCTCGCCGCGGGCGAGGCAGAGGGAGACCTCAGGCTTCAGGAGAGTTGGCGCGCATGCGCAGTGTCACCATGGGTGCTAAAGACGATCACAAGGGGTTACGTGCTGCAATTCGCCCGTTCCCCTCCGCCATTCAGCAGAGTAATACAGTCTGTGGTGCAGCGAGAACAGTCTCACTTCCTATGAGGAGAGATAATCTCCCTGCTCAGAAAGAAGGCGATAAGCAGAGTCCCTTCCAAGGAGGAAAATGCAGGCTTCTACAGCCGTTACTTCCTCGTACCCAAAAGAGACGGGAATTATCGGCCAATATTAGATCTACGTGTGTTAAACAAAGCACTCATGCCGCTACGGTTCAGAATGTTGACCCCACGCAAGCTTGTGCAGTTTATAAGGCCAAACGATTGGTTTATCACGATAGACTTAAAAGACGCTTATTTCCACATTCCAATCCACCACAGACATCGGAGATATCTGAGGTTTGCGTTCGGAGGAATAGCGTACCAATTCAACGCACTCCCATTCGGCCTGTCCCTAGCGCCGAGGGTATTTACAAAGTGCGTAGAGGCAGCCGTCGCCCCATTAAGTCTACGCGGCTTACGCGTTTACAATTATTTGGATGACTGGTTAATTGCTTCTCATTCAAAGGCTGCAGCAGTGCAGGACGGCCATCTAGTGGTGGCGCACCTGTATCGACTGGGCTTTGTTATAAACAGAGAAAAAAGCGTTCTCTGCCCCAGGCAAGTTACGCATTTTCTGGGTATGATTTTAGACTCCACCTCCATGGAGGTCAGGCTGTCTCAAGAACGGATAAATGCCATCAAAACATGCGTGCGCCAGTTCCGACGGGGACAGTCAGTCTCGTCGCTGTGCTGCCAACGCCTGTTAGGGATGATGGCGTCGGCCGCTATAGCGCTCCCGTTGGGGATGTTGCGTATGCGGCCATTCCAAATATGGTACCTGTCTATGAAGCTCAACGCAGTCACAGACAGGCATCGCAGAGTAGTGGTGTCCTCCAGATGCAGGAAAGCCCTGGCAATCTGGAGAACCCCCTGGTTTCTCGCCGCGTCGGGCACTATGGGCATAGTGTCGCGTCGCGTGGTGGTGACCACAGACGCTTCCACCAAAGGCTGGGGAGCTGTCTGCGAAGGAAGAGGCGTGAACGGTCTCTGGTCTGTGACAGAGGCCGCGTCTCACATAAATGTGTTAGAGCTGCGAACAGTAGTCCTAGCTCTACAACACTTTCTGCCCAGGCTGAGTGGTCAGCATGTACTAGTGAGGACGGACAACACTGCGACCTTGGCGTATATAAATCGCCAGGGCGGAGTGCGCTCCCCGTCATTACACCATTGGGCGACTCGCCTGCTCCTTTGGGCAGCGAGGCACGTCCTGTCCCTCAGGGCAGTTCATATACCAGGTCACCTCAACTACGGTGCGGACCTGTTATCGAGGGGCGATCCTCGAGCAGCAGACTGGTGCCTTCACCCACAAGTGATAGGTCAGATCTGGGTGCGTTTTTTCAAGGCGCAGGTGGACCTGTTCGCGAACAGGTAGAACACCTGCTGCCCGCTCTGGTTCTCGCTAGGGGGCGACGATCCCCCACTAGGCATAGACGCGCTGGGCCACCAGTGGCCAGCTCTACCCCTATATGCTTTTCCCCCGATCCCGCTCCTCCAGCAGGTGCTGTGCAGGATTGCGGACGAGGGCAGGGAATTGATATTGATAGCCCCCCACTGGCCCAATCAGCCGTGGGCGGCAGATCTGGTCAATATGTCAGTGCAGCAGCCTTGGGAGCTGCCTCTACGGAGAGACCTCCTAACGCAGGCGCACAGGACAGTGTGGCACCCCCATCCAGAGTGGTGGCGTCTCAGAGCCTGGCACCTGAAAGGTGCAGGCTCATAGCGTCAGGCTTGTCGGACGCGGTGGTGGCTACAATACAGAGTGCCCAAGCTGTATCAACACGGGCTCTGTATACGCTGAAGTGGCGCAGTTTTAAGCGGTGGTGTGCTGCGCGTCAGCACGACCCCATTAACTGCGCGCTGGGCGTTATTCTAGAATTCCTACAGCAGTTGTTTGATGAGGGGAAGGCGGCTTCTACTCTCAAAGTGTACATGGCTGCCATTTCAGCCTGCCACGCAGGCATTAATGGCAGTTCTCCTGGCAGTCACCCGCTAGCGTCACGCTTTATGGCGGGGGTGAGACGGCTCAGGGTGCCAGAGAGACACCTCATACCCTCTTGGGATCTGCTGGTGGTGTTACGTGCTCTCACAGGGCCTCCGTTTGAGCCCCTGGAGACAGTGGACATAAAGTTTGTCTCTTTAAAGACCGCGCTGCTGCTGGCGTTAACGTCAGCAAAACGCGTTGGTGACATGCAAGCCCTGTCAGTCTGTCCATCGTGCCTTCAGTTCTCGATCGCTGGTGACAGAGTGGTTATGCGACCTAATGCTGCTTACACACCTAAAGTGGTGGTAACCCCATTCCGCAATCAGGTGATTGAATTGGCAGTTTTCTCGCCTCCTCCTTTTGCGTCAGCAGAGGAGGAACGTTTGAATAAGCTCTGTCCAGTGCGCGCTCTCCGCTGTTACGCAGAGCGCACTAGAGCTTTCAGACAGTCAGATCAGCTATTCGTGTGCTTCGGTGCACGCGCAAAAGGCAGACCTCTATCAAAACCGAGCTTCTCCCGTTGGATAGTAGAGGCTATCGTGTTGTCTTATAAGAGCTTGTCTTTAGATCCCCCGGTGAAGTTGCATGCGCACTCTACGCGGGGGGTCTCGTCTTCCTGGGCCTTACTAAAGGGCGTCTCAGTGGAAGACATTTGCAAAGCTGCAAGCTGGAGTTTTCGCCACACTTTCATTAGATTCTATATGTTAGATGTGGCTGAACCTAGTTTTCTTCATAGCGTTCTGCGGGCAAGCGATCTCTGAATCCCTTGGCCTGAGAACGATATATATGATAAGTGTGTTCATCGGTGTCTACATGTTTGTTGCACATGAAACACTCCAGGGTGGTTTCCTACAGGCGCAGGATCGCGATCCTTGCCGCCTATTATCAAAGGTTGCCCTGTTAATATGTTCACCGCCAGCGGCCGTATGAACCTCTATGAGGGCAAAGGCTTCAGTAAAGCTGGTGTGTGTAATTGGCTGCCACTGTATTATCACGCGGGAATGTATAGGGTCCCATACTGTTATATCGCAGTGAACTGCGATAAGGAACGTCTCGGTTACTTACGTAACCTCGGTTCCTTAAGCAGGAACCAGATATAACAAAGTTGGCGTGTACAGTGTTACCTTGGATTGATTGTCTTGCTCAGTTTCTTTCCAAGGCAGATCTGAGGGCGCGTAATGATATTATAGTACTCCTGGCAGGCGGGGCCAGGAGCGCGCGCTGACAGATCTCGCGGCCTTTCAGGCGTGAATAGATAAATGCTTCGATTTGTACCTCATGACTGACGTCATGTACCATACTGTTATATCTGGTTCCTGCTTAAGGAACCGAGGTTACGTAAGTAACCGAGACGTTTTCCTTTCTTCTCTGATTACGGAAAGATTGATTTACGTTTGAGTGCAGCATACACTCAAAAAAGTGAACTCTGTGAGTTGCTGAATCAAATAAATGTACTTATATTCAATTTAATTAACATTTCTGTGTTTGGTTTTAAAATCTAGTCCACTTTAGTAAGTCTAACTTAAAATGAAAACTTGTTAAAGCAAAAGAAGCCAGCTAAGTTAATTCAACATAACACTGTTGAGTGAATAGCACAATCTGTATATATATATATTCTGTGATGTTGAAACATTAGTGCATGGTTTAAGAGTAATATTACTGGTCCTGCTGTATTTATCTTGCGAAAATCAAGCATATATGAGTACATGTTAGCTAGCTAACGAGCTAGCCAATTAACAAAATGCTACCTGACAGACATACATTAAAATAGCGATCTTGTCGTCAGAGAGCAATAAGGATCCGGAATAACCGGTGAATAGGGCAATACGCGGGTGGCATGACTAGGCATTAGCCAATCAGAATGTTCGTACTGTCGTTGCCATATAATACATTTCAATACTTGATAACTAAATGTAGATGATTTGCCTGACAGTCCTTGAAGATACATGTAAAAGCTCAATTACTAATAAATAATAATTTTATATAAAACTAATAATGCTTTCTTTACCACACCCAGGTATGTGTTGAATGATATCACGTTGATGTCACATGATGGTTGTCGTTTTCCATTGGTAATAAATAATATTACAGAACCAAGGTATGGCATGGTGGCTCAGGTCCTTGCACTGCCGCCTCACAGCAAGAAGGTCATGGGTTTGATTCCCGCATGGGCCGCTGTTGGTTAGGGAGGCAGGTCCTCCCCAGACCTTCAGTGTTCAGGTGGGCTAGGTATCTCTAGGTATCTCTGTCTGGATTTGCATGTTCTCCCAGTGTCCACAAGAACCCCAACAGCACACTCTCCTATCAATCCCTGACCAAGATGGAAGGTTCACTTCACTTGGTCCCCGGGCGCTTAAAAGCTGCCCTGGGGTCCTCGAGGAAGGACAATCCGGGATGGGGAAATGCAGAAGTCAAATTCACGGCGATTGTTGACATAACTAGCCTTTATACCAATGAAAACCATTTAGGTACTCCTTATTCAAGTCAGTTAAGTTGGAAATACAAGGAGTTGTTCAGTTGGTGTTAGTAAATCCAGTTGAGTTAGAATTACATAAGTCAGTTAGGTCAGTGTAATGAAGGTCTGTTTAGTTAGATGAACCCTGCCTGATCAATTAAGGCTAACTTGACCAAATAATATTGTAATTACTTAATACAGTCTTGTTGGTTTTACATAAGTTAGTTATTTCCTCTGTAATAATAGTATTAAATTAGTTTGAACACAACTCAGTTATGTGGAAATCATTGACATAACAATATTAAGTAATTAGAACAACTTATTTTTTTGAGTGTAGGGGAATTTGAGCTGCACTTGACTTGAGTTGTTCTTTAAACATTTTGCCTTACATTTTTAAAAAGACAGCCATTCCATAAGGCAGCTGGGTGTTTTGGAGTGGGCATATGCATGTAGTTCCCAGAATACAGTATATATGTTGGTGAAGAGACAGAGTCTGGCTTTTTAAATCCAAATCTTCCACCAATTTAATGTGAGTTTTCACATTGTCAGTGTATGTGAAGTTTGCATTATATTTTGTCAGCTCCACTTCTCCTTATCTACTAGTGCAAGAAAGATCAACAGCTGCTTGGTGTGTCTGTGTGTGTGTGTGCATTTTTGTGTAATATTCTTTTTCTGGAACGCTGCAGTTTCAGCATCTGTATTAAAAGTTTTCTGTAGAAGCGGTTCCTGTCCTGCAGCAGAAAAATAGCTCTCTCCTCTTTTCCCCTCTTTTCTCCTCTCCTCTCCTCTCATCTCCTCTTTTCCCA
The DNA here is from genome assembly GCF_900700415.2 of Clupea harengus. Classification (NCBI taxonomy): domain Eukaryota; kingdom Metazoa; phylum Chordata; class Actinopteri; order Clupeiformes; family Clupeidae; genus Clupea; species Clupea harengus. The sequence goes on along the minus strand of NC_045157.1, from coordinate 19,040,713 downwards.
TCTCCTCTCCTCTTTTCCCCTCTTCTCTCCTCTCCTCTTTCCCCCTCTCCTCTTTTCCCCTCTCCTCTCCTCTCCTCTCCTCTCCTGTCCTGTTTTCCCCTCTTCTCTCCTCTCTTCACCTCCACTTCCCACTGCTTGGAGGAGATGGGAACACCAGCTGTTGTTGTAGTTTGGATTAGCATTCAGAAAGAGCTCAAATTGCTGCCATGCAGCAGTGAATTTCGTGGAGCATTACAAATATTCTGGAGAAGTTCACTCGAGGGCAACTTGCTGTCCAAAGACTTTAAACTGCTCACATGGCTGGCAATGAAAGTTTCAGTAAAAAATGTGCTTCCATAAAAAGACTTCCATAAAAGTCTTGTACCACTTAAGAAGCCAATACTTTATGGTATGAATCCTCAGAAATCAACACTTTACATGGATATGTGCTCATGTTGCACTGGTCTGGACTTTGCACTATGTTCCCAGTTTTCAAGCACAGTCTCCAGGAGATCGCACCAAGCATCACTCACATGACGCCATCCATACTTACCTCTTTACCTCTGCTGTCATGTCACCATAGTCCTCGACATGGAGGAAAGTACTGCCTGGGGGAGCGCCGACGTTATAAGATCTGCAACGCGAACCCCTGCCCCCCCGACCAGCCCAGCTTCAGACACGTCCAGTGCAGCAACTTCAACACCATGCCTTATAAGGGCAAGTTCTACCAGTGGGTTCATGTCAACAACAGAGGTGAGAGCCATCACCCGTTATCTCTTTGGAAAAAACAAATGCATACTCCTGTTCAGAAATTGGGAGGGGGGTGGGTTGGGGGTTGTGTTATCTGTGCTAAGAAATGCTTAGACACTCAAGGGATTCACAGTTAATCCTACATCCTGCTGTGGGTGTGTGTGTGCGTGTGTGTGCGTGTGTGTGTGTGTTTGTGTGTGCGTGTGTGTGCTTGTGTGTGCTTGTGTGTGTGTGTGTGTGTGTGTGTGTGTGTGTGTGTACTGTTTATGCTGTGCTGAGGTGTTGCTCTGCATCTGGTAGTGAATGCCTGTGAGCTGCATTGCCGGCCCCTGAATGAGTACTTCTCTGAGAAGCTGCTGGATGCTGTCATTGATGGGACACGGTGCTTCGAGGGCAGCGAGAGCCGTGACATGTGCATCAACGGCATCTGTAAGGTATGACACAAGTTCAAGGCTGACTGCCTATCCCTTTATTAGTCCCCTATCAAATCCTTCCTTAAAATAACAGTATGCAACAATAAGCCACTGTTTGAAGTAGTTTTCTAGTTTAGTTTAGTATGGCAACTGCTCTGCTCCAGACTGTTCTTAGGCTCACAATTTTTTGCTTCATACTTTGTTTCAACTACCAACTACCACTGGTAGATTGTAACTCTCCACTGTCACTGTACATGTAAGATATACAGTAGCATCACTTATGTTGTAGTACTTACTTTTCCAGCACATATCCGTAAATAATACCATATTTTGGCAATTCTGGTTAGATGCTAACTGCATTTCATTGGCATACTCTGCACGATGACAAGGAAGTTGGATCTAACCTAATCTAATCAGTTAGACTTTCATACATACTTGGGGGGCCTCTCAATGCGTCATTTGTTATTTTCCTCTCAATGTTTATTTTCATGTTGGTTACTAAAAATGGCCATGGGAAGTAATGTTGCCAAAGTTTTGTGAGTGTTGGTGGGGTGATGGTTATGGCAAGCAAGGTTTACGCAAAGTTTGTGAGTCTTGGTAGGATTATACTGTTTTTGTTTGTTTCTTGTTTCACTTAATCAAAGGTCTCAATGCTTTTGATTCATTATTTTCTATTTAATTCATTTTATTTTTCTTCTAATTGTATTTGTCATTGTTTCATGCTGTTCAATAAGACATGTGGGTAACACTTAACTTAAACTCAGTATCTAAAAAGCACTATAAAATACATTTATAAATGCTTATAAAGTATTCATAGTGCATCATAGCGCCTGATATAAGTCTATATAACTATTTATAAATCATGACTGCACTCATACAGAGTTATGCTGTTGTGGTATTAGCCCTACACAACTATTATTATGATCGCTTGTATGGGGTCACATATGGCTCCATAAAGAGCATTTGGTGAATAAACAGCCTTGGATATAAGGCAAAGATGTCAGCAGTGCCATTGTCAAGAGGTAAAAGAAGCTTTATTACGCATTCTGAGACTTCAAACTCTAAAGGCTTACATTTAACACTGTAATGCTTTATGAGTGCAGTCATACTTTTTAGAAGTAGTTGTATAGACTTGTGTCAGTCATTATAAGGTGTATTTGATGAATATTATAACCCTTCATGAATGTGTTATAATGCTTTATTGGAACTGGGATTAAGTAAAGTGCTACTGAAATGTGCATATTGGCTGATTTGAAGAGGTTTTTTGTCATTTGTTCTGGCCGGAGTGCATGAGTTCATTCTGAAGATGTTTTCAATGTCTTTCACTGGCAGTGAGACTGTTTATTTGAGGATGCACTGGGTGTCTCTGTTTGCAGAATATCGGCTGTGATTTTGAAATCGACTCCAACGCTGTGGAGGATCGCTGCGGCATGTGCCAGGGCAACGGCTCGACCTGTGAGACCGTGAAGAAGACCTTTGAGGAGAGCGAGGGATTGGGTATGAGAGCAAAAAAAACAATGCTAGTTCATCTGAACAGAAGATCAACCCTGTGTGTAGTGCAGTCAATGACATGTTCCACATGTAGCCCTTTGAGCTGCATGACTTCAGATGGAGAAAAGTGAGATGCATGTAATATAAAAACAGCATCTCAATATTTTCCCAGGCTACGTGGATATTGGTCTGATTCCAGTGGGAGCGCGGGACATCCGCATTGAAGAGGTGGCCGAGGCTGGGAACTTCCTGGCGCTGCGCAGCAATGACCCTGGGAAGTACTTTTTGAATGGCGGCTGGACCATCCAGTGGAACGGAGATTACAAGGTCGCAGGGACTGTGTTCACCTATGACAGGGCAGGCCATCAAGAAAACCTCACATCCCCCGGGCCCACGCTGGAGCCCGTGTGGATTCAGGTACAGCACACCCAGCATCTAGTTTAGCTCTATATGATCACAGAGTAAGAGTTTCATTTGCTTCAAAATCTTCCAGTTTCTGTATTCTGAGCTTCAAGCGCTGTGTGCACCTCTGCTGTCTGAGGTGTAGGTCACATAAGCCCTGATTTATTTTGTTTGTTGATTGTTGATGAGTTTAAAAAACGTATTGTCTCTTTCTTAATACACTTTTTCTAAAAGAGTAAAAAAATATTGACCTTTTGTTGTGCATGATTTACAGGATTACAGGTATATTAAGGGATTTGGATGCAAGCCACAACTCAATCCTATTTTTTATCCCAAAGGTTACTAATCAAAAAATGTAGATGTTTTGGTTTTAATTTGTCATGGGATTTTGCATACCCAAAGCACTAAAAAGCTATAAGATATCAAAGCAGATAAAAAACAAACAGTATGAAAACAAAACACAGGCCAAAGCTCAAAAAACATCATAAAGGCATTGTAAAATACACAAGTGGTCCAAAGTCCACACTGAGCAACTCAATTCGAAATGCGGGCAAAAAAATAACAAGTTTACCTGCACAGTGTGTGAAGATACAGACCAACAAATACAGACAACTCTTAGAAATGCAGCACAGTCAACATGAAATTTTAAACGGTTCACAGGCCACAATGATAGTTGGACATCTTAGATTATTAGAATAATTAGGTTTATCAAGCTATGAGACATTTCTTATGACTCCTTCTCCCTTAGGATGCTCGGCAAGAGAGGGCTCCTTCCCCCATGGTTTTAAAATTTCCTGTGGGAGTTCAGTTAGGTGACAAGGAACACTGGAGAATGGAGAGAACATAGAGTACGATTATGAAGTGATTGACTTAGTTATTCTTTGACTTGTCTGAGTTGAATCTGAATATCTGAAACCAATATACAGACAAATGTGTGGTTTTACAAAAGCAGGGATGGTAATGTTAGTGTAATGTAGTGCAAGGTTGAATGTACTAAACTCTCTTTGTGTGACAAAGCTGGGTAGATGGAGACAGACAGGTATTGTCCACTAAAAGACTGAAATGGTCAACCCTGTAGATTAAAGATCAAAAGTTAGCATATCCATTATCTTTTAAAAGCCTAGTTTGTAGAAGTTGTGTTGCATCTATGATTTTTTGTTTCTCAAAGACAGGGAGTGACTTTTGATCGTATATATTCTGACTCAGGTGGCTCTGTGCCAATATAGTCTTGGTTTTCACCAGCAGTGATAAGCTATGCAATATGTCCTGGTGTCCTGGTGGCAGCCTGGCGATGAGAATAACAGCTCCAGGACTGATCCCAGCTGCAGCAGAGTGAAATCTGTTTTGTCCCATGGGGACAACGCTGAGAAGTGTGTGACAGCCGAATATTTGGTGAGGTTAAAATGCCCAAACCCTTCCCACTGGGTAGGAACCATATCAGCCACAGCAGAGTGTCCATTCATCAACATCCTCTCAGACAATCTCTTGCCATGTTGGCATGAACCTCTCCTAATTAATTCTTAGAAGACACTGTTGAAAAATGTCAGAACATGCTTCCAATTTGAATGCTGTGCCCCCCCGGGGCTAGTTCAGCTATCGCAGGGTGGTGTCACTGATGCAGGCTGTGCACACAGAGAGGAGAGGGGAGTGGGATGGAGGGTGTGGGGCTCAGATAAAGGAGAAACTCCCACAGAGGGGCCTGCAGATGCTTGGCAAACCGCCCACATATGGCCAGGAGAGAAGCAGAGCGCTCAGCTGTCTGCAGTAACTGAAGACAGATATACGAGCCGTACCACGAAACACAGAGGCTCTCTCTGCCTCAGTCTCCCTCTCCCTCTCTTCCCCTCTCCCTCTTCCTCTCCCTCTCTTCCCCTCTCTCGCTCCCTCCCTTTCTCTGTCTTTCTTTGTATTATCTTTCTCACCCTGCTTGACTCTCCAATTTTCTGTCTGTTTCTTTCTGCCAGTTCACAAGTCACTCCCACCCTCCGCACACACAAAGACACTCACACACACACACACACACACACACACACACACACACACACACACACACACACACACACACACACACACACACACACACACACATCATACCAAATGTATCCATCTTTGTGTACAACTTGCCAAAGGACCGTGTGTTCGCACAAACCCACAATTTGTGTACAGAGGTTTTTCGTCAGCGTGAAATCATGTGCACATGAACGTGCTTATCGTCCAGTCACACAATTATTCTTTTACGGGTTCAAGACACATCTTAAATTGGTCGGATTAGCACATATATCTGCTAGTTAACCCACCCCACAGAAGGCAAACCTATGGATTCACTGGAAATTCTCTTGCTGCCCATCCTAATGGTTTATTCAAGGAATCAGCTGCCATGTGTGTGCAAAGTTACATTTGGACTAATATGCTAAAGTACAGAGATCACACACATCTCCATGCACTAGGACATTTGAGTCTCAAATAATTTGGTTACTGATTTAAAATATGTTTTTTCAGTAATCAATTACGCTGATTACATTGTGAAAACCTGACATTGCTATAAAATACAACTGGTCAACTGGTGGCTCGCTAGTTGGTGCCTTATTTTAACTGTCAGCTGCAAGAAATGGCTTTTGTTTTAAAGTCTGCCTTCTTGAAGAACAGGAACAGCCTGCACCGATACTGTCATTTTTTTATGAATCCAGACTACGAGGTGTGCATTCAGTCTTAAGCAAAGACACCTTGACATATAAAGTCGTCAGATGAGTGACAGACGCTATTGGCTGTTTGGCAGCTGAAGTCAGTCAAGGTTTAGAGTGAAGAGTTTGACATTGCTCACTAGTGCCACGATGTCAGTCCTGGTCCATTCTGAGAAGCTCTCACACAGAGTGAAATGTTAAAGGCAAGAACAGTGATTAAATTAGAGGTCAAGAAAATCCAATTTCTCCTCCCGAACTGATTAATTCCCTTTCCGCACTCCCTCAGTGGTCAGCTGTGTTATCATCAGTGGATATCCCCCAGCTATAATTAGCTTTAAACCTAAATATTGGCACTTATTGCTTTGGTTTAATTGGGTCTGCGCTTCCAGGTTGTTTCTTATAGATAGTTAATTGGACTCATGTAAAATTCATTCAGCTTTTATTGGCAGTTCATAAATATAAGGCGCTTTCCACTGATGTTTTATAAATTAAATCTGAAAAGTTTGAATAGTTCATCAGCTTAATGGTTCTCAGGGGATTTGTAGTGAGATGTTTGCTCTTCCCCCTAAAGACAAATAGTCAACTATGGATTTTAGTAAGTATTAAAAAAAATCCCTTAGAGTGGTTGGACCTTTCCCATTTACATGCTGTGGGTGCAAGCCGGCTGTGAATGGTTTTGACAGGCAAAGATAATGACTGACTCATCCATCTCACACTCTTTGCTCAGTCCGTGTTGACTGTGGGACCTGGTAATCCTTAAAACAACCACTGCTTCAACCAAACCTGTCTTGCTGTTTACCATTCATAACTTCTTTCCGCCAGGCATTTCCGACAGGCGAAGACAGATGTGTTTGCTCTCTTTTGGCCCTTAGTCTCATGTTTGTGGGAGGTATTGTTTATCTGTGTTCAGGGGGCCAAGCGTCCTCGTAATCTATGTTTTTATGTTCTCCAGCTGCTCTTTCAGGAGACTAACCCAGGAGTGCGCTATGAGTACACCATTAGCAGAGATTCCTCCTTCGAGCCCAACAGCACTCACCCCGTCTCAGATTTCCAATGGCAGTATGGCTCTTGGACAGAATGCAGTGCCACTTGTGGGACAGGTAAGCCATGTCAGCTCTGTAAAGGTTCATAGCTTCACCTTTTCTTCCAACTCACTGATGAGTGATGTTTGTGTAGAGTTTTTTAACTGGACTAATATAATGTAGAGCTATATTTTGTGGACTGAGAGCAGCTGGAACATGAAAAGTATGTTTTGGGATACTAGGTGTGTACTTCCCTTTTTTACAACATCACATTTTGACTCAGTTTCTGCGATCTTAAGCACCCCAAACCTCTTTTGGTATAAGTATTTCTTCATATTTTTATCATATACCTTTCCATCCATTTTTTCACCAGGCAAACCTCTACCACTACATCACATCAGATTGAACAAACACATAATATATCCACACAAAGCCAAGTATCCAGTCCTATTTGTGCTTTGTAAAATCTTGTGAGATTGAATAATGTGGCAAAACAGATATATCTGCTATCTTACCCATCCCAAACAAGCACATCAGTCTTTACAAGTGTGAAAAGCTGCACCTTATGTTCTCTGACTGTGTTCGGTTCTTAATGTTCCTTAGTTGTTAATGTTCCTTAGTTATTAATGCTCCTCTTATTCATATGCTGTTTCATCGAACCCTTTTGCTCATAGTGCACATGTTGAAAAACAGCATTTCCCCTATGGCCACGTGTCCCCTCAGTGGCAAGACATTTACACCCTGTTCCCTGCACTTTCAAAGCAGGGCCTCAGATTGCAAGGCCTTCTGCAAGACGGCCATCGGTCTCGACAACATAACAGAGATCTCAAACGTGTGATTTCACATGCCAGTCAATATGTCTACTCTTGCGCTTCTGATGTTTTATTCTGTAAGAATCTTGCCAGACTGTCCGTAAGGGAGGCTTTATCATTGGGGTCATCATGTCTGCAGAGTGCTCCTGGTGAGAGGATATGGATGATAGTAATTCCCTCTTTGGTTTGCAAAAAGGCTACACAGGCTATCAGCACGGACAGCTGTCCTCTCCTCTGCTGATTGCCATCGTTGACATTTGGAACTGGTTGGTGTGTGGATGGAGCACCAGCAGCCCACCGTATTGTTATTATTATTATTATTATTATTTCTTTCTTCCCCAACACTCACATTTCCATCCATTCCGCCTCAGCATTGGCAGTGACAGATGAGAAGTGTTGATAGGAGAGAAATAATTAGAGCTTCCTGAAGGAACAGAGTGCTCCGTCTCTCACAGGGCTCTGTTGACACGCAATTTCCCCCAATTTGGTGTTTTTGTTTTCATCTGCCATATCAGCCTGAGTTTCTAAGTGGACTAATTCCCCATTAGCTGCCCTGGGTAATGCACTTATGTGCCAGTATCAGCTGTTTTTTAGAGAGACAGCGCGTTTTATCCTTTCCTGTGTGGTTTGCTTTGGTCACATTTGCTAAGGTAATTGTCAACTAACTCTGTTAGGACTTTTTATTTCCAAATGAAAAACAAATTAGGCATTGTCAGGGTTATTTTAATCACTCCTCTGTTTTCTCAGTGGGGTGTGATTCAGATTTTTGTCTGACTGTTTGATAACGTTTGTAACGTGTTGGTAGTGGTTGATATTTTACACATCAGTTTTCCTAAAGGAATATCTGTGATGTCAGAGAAACACACAAGTAGCCCCTCCACACACACACACACACACACACACACACACACACACACGCACACACACACACACACACACATCCTGTCTCTCTCTCTTTTTGTTCATAGACTTGGTAATTTTGTTTCACAGACGCCAAAGCTGACAAAACCTTTTGAACATTTCATTCCTGACTAAATATTAGCATGGTCTGAAAGTTTTTCAGGCGGCCGGCACAATTCAACTCATCTGTTTGCTTCGGGCGGTACATCAATACAGCTGTCATGTGTGCCCCTGTTGGCAAAATCATCTATCATTAGTTCTATGTGTGCGTGTGTTGTGTGTTTGTGTGTACCGGCATGTATGTTTACTTGCTAATTGTTTAACTCGGTAGAGCTGGGTGTGTTGACATCTGTTAGTATGTTTGTGTATACATGGATGATTATAAAGGCATATTTTCAAACCAGGTTGATTTAGTTGTTCACAGAGAGTTAGCACATTACATTGATACACAGGAAGGAGTTCTGCCACATGTAGTGTAAGGCTTTGCCAGTTTTATCCAACTGTTTTCTCCAATGGTCTTTTTGCAAAGTGTAAACCAGTGTTCAGTTCCATGTCCAAAAAGTCTAACCGAATATGCAAAACAAAAAATAGTGCTTTCTGGAAGATGATGCATATATTTTAGTGGTTTCAAAATGCAACTTAAGCCAAGTTAGGAAACTCTGGATAGTGTTCTGTGATTGGTTCACCCAAGTTTGCTTTTTAATTGAACCAGTCACCAATGACACACCCTCTGTGTTAGTGTGTGTGTGTAGATGTCTACTCTGGTAGTTCTCAGACAGCTGCAGTATCACTTCGTCCTCAGTGTTTGCCCACCTCCTGTCCCCTCGTCCCCAGCACTGCCTGTCCAGAACTGCATAAGGGGTCGGGGGGAACCGTTCCCTGTCTGCTTGGTGCAGGAACACCATGTAATTCTGTGCTAGTCATTCAGCAGTAGCAGCATCGTAAGAACAGATCTGCTTCATCAAAACTCAAACTACTATTACATCCTACCCGTCAGTGTGCTTTACATTGGAATATAAAATGCATATTTTGCATTTGCGCCCTCTAGAGAGGAAGTTTGTGCCTTTCACAGGGAAGTTTCTGTAAAAAACAAACCTCTCTGCTTTGATAATCATGAGCTGTTATTTTTATGGAGGAGGATTTCTGTCCTCCTATACTTGTGCTGAGGTGCATCACAGGCCTGCAGGTGCTGCCAGGTTTCTTCCTACTGCCAGCCCCCCTTTCTGCTACTATTACAAACCAAAGACATTGGTGATTTGAATTATTGCAGTTTTCACTGTCCCTCATCAGTAGTTACAAGAACCTGAAGAAATCAATAAAAAAGTGATTTGTCACACAGTGGATCATGTAAGGAGTCAAAATCATGAGCCATGAAGCAGGAAGTTTTTGAGTTATAAGAAGTAAAGTAACACTTCTGTTTCCTCTGAGTGCAATGATGATAGACATACATCTTTGGGTCAAAACATATCTGCCAAACATCATGTTATGTCCCTTTATCATAGAGTTATAGCTGATAAACGTTATTATATGTAAATAGAGTGTTTTTCATGTTAAGGTTCAACTTCATGTTTATTCTGTTGACCATTAAGTGTTGTTGACAAACCCAGACTTTTCGTAGCATGCAAGCTAGGCTGTGATGACAAATGTCTATGGAGGGATGAAAGTAACACCTGTTACTATTGTCCCCACGAATGCAGAACCCCCAAATACTCAAAATAAATGCATAAATATCTATGTTTTAGTATGATGTAAATATCTTTGACCGTATCAGGTAATAAAATATAGGTAGTGGCCATAACCTGGAGACAGATGGATTAAGGTCACTGTTTGACTTACAAATAAAGACAATTAAATTAACACAATTAAACATTTTGCAAGAGATAGAAACATGATATAAATGTGAAGACTTACTGTTCTATCTATGTAAAAGGTAAAATTATCCATGATTGGCGGGCATGATACAGACATACACTAAAGTAGGGTATAGCTCAGCAGTATTCAAGCTAAAATAAAATGAAGCTTTTAAAAGCAAACAATCATGATATGTTGAAAAATATTGGTGTTGTGGGAGGTTTTCATGATTTTAACTGTATGTTGCTTTTGTTGCGCAAACGTGTATCATTCATCACTATGACACAAGATATTGGCTGTCAGTCTTGTACAATCTCTTTGAAAATTACGTTAAATTAAAAAGTGTTTGTGTTAAGTATAATAGAAAGTGACACAGCTTTGGATAATGGTATTGCTTTCTAGAAGTCAAAAAAGAAAGAGAGTCAGTATTTCCTAGAATAAGTGTCCTACAGCAAAACATAATGGAAATTGTAACTGAGTTATTCATCATCTCACTAGTTGCCTGATTACTTTAATTACGAGGGGTATGATCAATATTGTAATGAATAATGCAAATACTTTATCATAAGTTCATACCAGTCGACCATTTTGCAGTCTAATTCAGTCTTGCAGTCTTTCTTGTAATGTTTGTGTGTTCTGGTCCGAAAGGGAGACAATCAGGGAATAATTATTAGACGTGGCAGAGGCCCCACACTGACAGCATAGTAATGTATAATTAATGGGTGAACTCCAAGACAGTCGTCCAGAATGATGCACTCAAACAGAAGCACAAAGAATGGATATCCTTTGACAAAGTTTTAATTATGAATGTTCATACTGTTGGGTATCTTGACATCCCCGTGACCTTTCTTGTGTTGGTAGCACATCAGAGGCAGGTGCCAGCCCACAGCAGCCTGGTGCCAGCGCACATCAGACTGGTGCCAGCCCAGAGGCCCAGAGGCCCTTTTCCTGCCATCTGTCTCCACTGTGAGGCATTGAGGCTGGTGGGACTTCTCCTTCCAGCACTCCCTTTATCTTGGATTTGGAGGAACTAGAGTTCTGGGCCGATGTCAATGGAGTTTCTTTTGGGATCTGCCAGACTGTAATATGTACTGCCACCTCGGGGATGTCTGCAAAGGCGTGAATCACTCTGAAGGTGGCAGGTGGCTTTGTGGTGGATAGTTGATCATAGGGGTGATGAGAGAACTCCCACTCCACCACCTCCTCCTCCTCACAGACTTAGGAGTTCACAGACACCCGGGGGAGAGGAGGTGATGAGGGATGGACACAGGTGGACCAAAGAAACACATAAATCTATGTCCTTAACCCTTCACCAACTTCTCCCCTCTTTCCCATTCTCCTGAAATCCTCTGAGGATTTGGCTGTCAGCCACACTCAATACTATACATGCTTCGGCTTTTGGCATACAGATGACAATAATCAAGGTGGTAATCCTGTCTTAAGGAAGTCAGTGAACTGTCAGTTGGCCTAGTGGAATATTGCAAGATATCCTTATTGTTTCCATATCTTGAGGGATGGGCTGGTTTGCCATTGGAACGTGCTGTAATTATCACATTCCAGAACCTATGTGACCTCTCTTAGCATTCACAGGTGTGCTTGGGACGCCACAGGCACTGTCTGACTAAGAGACTGAGACAGACTGAGGTTGCTGAGTTCCACTTTATGTTACACCCATTTACATTGCACTTCAAGAATTGATTTGGATAACTATTTCTGGTATGAGTACATGCAATTGTTAGACGTTTGGAAAAGGGTTAGGTTTTGTTTGGGGTAAGTAATTTATAGCAGTGCTTACTTACTCGAAATGCAGTCTACCTAAGGGCATTTAAGGCTGACTGCTGCATTTTAAAGTCCCCCCTGGGAATCTCCTACAATGAGGATATGTTAGAATCTATCAGAATAAATTAATGGATGGATAAACACAAGTTGGGATAGTTTATGAGAGAGATTTCTGTGTATGTCTCTGTGTGTGTGTCTGTGTGTGTGTGTGTGTGTGTGTGTGTGTGAGAGAGAGAGAGAGAGGGAGACAGAGAGAGAGAGGAGACAGAGTGGAAATAATAGAAAGTGACTGTGTGAATGCCAGTTCCGAGTAAAACGGTTTGCCCTTCAGTCTTTCTTGTATTTATTTTTTCAGGTGTCCAGCGTCAAATTGTTCACTGTGTGGAATGGACCACTGGGATGGTGGAGGATCATTACTGTGACCTGTCCACTCGGCCTGATGATAAACGCGCCAGCTGCAATGAGGAGATATGCCCTGCCATGTGAGTTTAACAGGGGAACGTTGGGAAATACATTTATCCAGCTGGACAAATACCATACATTTCACTAAGACACATAGACACACACAGTTACTCTATATAAGCATATGAGGATTTCCTTCTTGTTGTGATTTCAGTCATGTGTTATTTTTCTTTCTTTCTTTCTCTGTGTCTCTCTCTCATTCTTCCTTTTTTCAATGTTTCTCTCTTCTTCTGTTTTTCCCCCTTTGCTTTTCCCTTGTATCTCTATATGTCTTTCTTTTTGTTATTCATTTTTTAATTCAATTTTCAGAGCAGTAGACACATCTTCCCGTGCAGGGCTCAGAGGACCTGAATGAATTCTTGTCTCATTTTGTATCTTTTCTCCTCCAGTTGGTGGGTAGGAGAGTGGCAGCGGTGCTCGGCGAGCTGTGGAGCGTCCGGGCTGGCCAAGAGAACCGTGCTTTGTATTCAGAGCATGGGCCAGGAGGAGCAGAGAGCCCTGCAGCCTTCTGCCTGTCAGCACCTGGAGAAGCCAGAGTCAATCACTCCCTGCAACGCACACATTCCATGCCCTGCCACCTGGACCACAGGCAACTGGTCAGAGGTGAGCAGCACAGGGAGCTCTGACAGCTCCTGGGACAAACTCAGGAAAACCCTTTGCATTTTTCCGACATTTGAGCAAATACTGTATATATAGAGGTGTTTATAGCATTTGATAACACTCAGCTTAACAGTAGACAGATGTTACTTAATATACATCTCTCCATTTTGTCTACCCATATCTGTATTAATCAGTCAATCATAGATCCTATAGATATTGTATACAGTTTAATGTATATACAATAACATAAACATGTTGCCAGCCGCAACAGATAGACAGAGTTTGATTAATGCACTGCTGTCAGTATGAAAGAAACCCAAAACCGTGAACATTTTATAGTTTGGCCTCAGAGGGTTGTCTCTGGTTGATGTGTGGTGATGAGATTGTGTTGAGAGACACAGAAATCAAAGAGGTTATTTACAATGAACTGTCACTGCATACATTATTCACTCATACTTGGTATACACAGGCTGTTTTAATTAGTCTTACAGATGCAAATGAAAAACTGAAGAATGTAGATGAACCAGTAGATTGTGCTGTTGATTGGCAGATTGTTGTATAATTTGGGAAATATGTAGATGTGGAATGGAGAGAGAAGAGTCTGTCCTACTTTAAAGCCCATCTTTCACATTGAAATATTTTGTTCAATGGGCATTTTATTTGAGGTTTGGGAACAAATATAAATCTCTTTTGTACCTTTACTCCCAGCATCGCCAGATAAGGTTCTTTAGTTTTCATTCATCGTTCTATCACTTTGCAAGTTCTTACTATCAAACAAGCTCAAACTTGATACCCGAGGACCATCCTGAATCAGTGTGTATCTATGGTTTGGTGAATAACAGCGTATAGAATATAGATTTAGGGTCGTTATAGTGAGTAACAGAGTGTAGATTTAGGGTCGTTCTGATTTCCTCAGGTAACAGTGGTTCCTGGGACTTATTTACTTATACTGAGATTTATTTTGTGGCACCATGTATATCAAGGACCACAGCCAATCATTGTAAAGCTCAAGTCTGCATTCACATGCTGCTTCTTACTCAAAATTCAAATTCATGCCTGGAGCAGCTCAATTATTGCACAGCTGCTTTCCAATGCAAACTGCCACTAATAACAACCCCCTCGGGTATACGAACCTGGGTTAGAGTAAAGGTCGGAATTGGACACAAACCCAGGTTAGGGTAAGGGAAGGGGTTGGGGGTGGCTGAGCCCCCCAAGGATACAAACCCAGATTAGGGAAAGGGAAGAAACTGGGATACGAACCCTGGTTACCTGAGGCACCCAAACATTTTACAACAACAGGCTCCTTCACGAAATACAGGTTAATTCACATGACCCCAAGTAGTCTGTGAGCACCTCAGCCAAAACCACGCTTTTTCAGCAGCCTTCCTTTGAGTGACCATCCTTGAAAACCAAAATCTAATGGAAGCATTGTGGTTGATTTAGCTACAAACTTTGCTACCACTTCCGCATACTTAAGCTTCTTCCTTTCAAAGGCTTCTTCAATCACATCTTCAAAAGGAATCGTTAACTTCATGAAGTATACAATGCACTCACACTCAGAATTTAACACCATGTCTGGTCTCATAGCAGTCACAACAATACACTGCAGGCTATAAGGGAATTATTTACCGTAATGTGCCGCTACAGCGTGCTTAAAAGCTGTATTGTTCAACCTTATTCTTATATCAATACTTGATATAGCCAGCTAGCCAGCTAACAATGCTAGATCAAAATATTTTCAAGTCAAATAAGGCATTAGCCTACAACCGTTTTCACTTTAAATGGTATGCATTTATATAGCGCTTTTCTACTCATAGAGCACTCAAAGCGCTTTACAGATGAATGCCTCAGACATCCACCCATTCATACACTGATGGCAGAGGCTACTGTCTATGTGGCCAACCTGCACATCAGGAGTGGTAATGGTAAATAAATGTAATCCCAGGAACAACTGTTACAGAGAAACCATAGATAAAGCTACACAGGCAAAGAATTACACCTTTACTACATAACTGAGTGGTGGAAGACAATGCAGTTATACTTCCTTCATCTGGCATAAAACATATTTTTCAAAACAACCTACAACTAACTTGATACACAAAATAATACACATGTCCTCTCATTAGTGTTGGTGTAAACGTCACAACATGAGTGTGTTGTGACCCTAAGGTTTTTATATAATCATATAATCAACCGATTTGGTTAAGAGGGATGTAGAGCACGAACTGCTCTGTGAATGCATATTCAGCTCACAGTGCTTATCCGTGCAGATTCATTGATATTGAATGCAAATTGAATGCTCTCCTTGAATGTAAAATGGTTTAATTGTACCATTTTATTATGCAGTATTGACCTTTTAATCTCACATGTATCACATCCTTTCCTTGTGGGTTTCAAATTTCAAGGCAGATGAGAGTGAGCCACACAAGGTTACATATCAACCTAATTGTATTAACACTTTGATTACTTTAAAGACTTTAATTACTTGAGATCAGTTTAGAATAAATTGGTTTTCATTGAGTGTTTTCATGATGACGGTGTTAGGAGTTTCTGTTCGGTTATAAATTAGAAACTTAGAAACTAAAGTACATTGAATAAACAAAGCCTAATACTATGGCTATTTCAGGAGGATAATAACCAGCGGTGGAGGAAGTATTCAGATCCTTTCCTTAGGTACATTTACCAACACAGCTTGTGAGAAGGTTAAATCCCTCCCCCTTCTGGCTGTGGCCCTAAGGGGGAAGAAGGACTGGACTGGGTCCGGGTTCCCCCACCTCTGTGGAGGGGTCCAATTAATTTTATTTGGACCAATTTAGCCCAATGGGCTGCCTTATTTAAGGTGCAGCTCATTGTTGCATGAGGAGAAGACAGACTGAACATGCTGAATGAAAGCTGGGAGAAGGTACTAGACCAAACCTGTAAGCACAGAGGGGTACCTTGTCTGTTTTATGGCTTTAATTTGTTCAGTTTTGGTTTATATGTTTTGGGGTTTTGGAATTACCCTGTTATAAATCAATTAAAATAAATATAGCTATTTTTAAGAAAGGAACTTTCTCCTGCACCGTGTGTGCTTCTTACCTGCAACCCCATTCCACCCAGCCTACATCCCACATCGTGAGATGGCCGACTCAGGCCATTTTCACACAGCTATGTAAAAAAAACTCTATTAAAGTCAAAGTCCTGCATGAAAAATCCTACTGAAGTAAAAGAACATTTGTAAATGTAGTGAAATGCTGGTTTGATTCCTCTGACTGATATTTTATTATATACTGTATAACACCATTAGATTATAAATACTGAAGCATTACTGTTGTAGCTGCTGGAGGTGGAGCTAGTTTTAACTACTTCATATAGAGTTTTATTTACAGAGACACCAGATAAATCAGCGGGATCGTGAGATGATTAATGGGAGAGGGAATCAGTTTTCTTTTCTTTCTTTTTTTACTTTTTCTTTTTGGTTTTTGTTGAGATATTTGACCATTTGAATACGGGAAGTTTAAGGGAAAAATCACTATTTGGTAGAGCTGTTAACAAATCATCATCACATCTGAAATGTGACCCTGACAACACATTGCTTTTTTGTAAGACGTCAGAAGCCAAAAACGTTGAAAACCACTGGTTTAATCTTTAACATTGTGTTGTATTTTAAAAGCGTATTATATTATCCATTGTATTATCTGTTAGAATACAAGAAAATACCATTAATAGAGCTCAAAAAGTTTTTACAATATTTTTCGTAACTAATATCTTCATTTGTTTGTGCTCAGTGCTCAACCACCTGTGCTGGTGGCCTTCAAAGCCGGGAGGTGATGTGCAGCTGGGACACTGGTGTCGACTGTGACCCTACAAAGAAGCCCAGCTCAGTCATGTCATGCTTCATACAGGACTGCCCTACCAATGCTGATGTGTTAGACTGGTCAGGAAGTGGCTCCTCAAGCAAAGAGGTTTTCAATGAAATAAATTCCATACCAGATGACAACCATTTGCCCACGTTTGACACAGGGTCAACAAAGGCACAGCCAAGAGGAAATGGTAACCCAAATAACTACGTGGAGGAAGATTTAATATACTCCAATTACATAGACAAAACCTCTGACAATTCCATTAAAAACAATGTACCTGTTGATGATTTTTATTATGACTACAACTTCATCAACTTTCATGAAGATCTGTATTCTGACGTCGACACGGACAATGAAGGAAAGAAAGTTCTGGATAACTCAGTAACACATGAGCCTAAACCCAGTCCCACCACAGCTGACACTATTCAGAACAAACTCATCACAAATGCTCCTCAAACTACCTCAACCACTTTGATGTCAAACTCTGAGGACTTCCTTGGCACTATGACTATATCTCCAGGTCATGAGGAAGAAGATGGAAGTCTAAGGTCTAAAGGTTCAGAAAAAGAAGAGAAACGTCTGACTAAAAACCCACATGAGAATATTTCTGACGATGAAGAGCTCTTACTGTCACAAGATCATTTATTGCCCATCTCAGTAACAACTCCGCCTCCTAAATCAAAAACACAGTTTTCTCATCAATTGAAAGGATTTAGAATACATTTAGGCACTACTGAAAGCTCTGAAGAACCAGTACTGACAACCAGAATGCCTGCACTCCAACACACAGACCCAGTGAAGGAAATCCACACCACACTCCAGATTAACAACTTGGGTTCACTCCTTGTGCACAAGAGCACCGGCAGCTTATATGAAGATGGTGATCCTAACACTACAGAGACTGGTTTATTGGATGAAGAGGTTATCATAATACCCACCACTAATAGCTATGATGAGGGTGTCAGCCCAGAGTATGGAATATATAAGGAAGGAGAGGAGAGATACGAGGACGAGGACGTTCCTGGAGGCCCCAGCGAATGGGATAACTGGTCACAATCTCAGGAAACCACAATTTCTCCTCAGCCTCAGTCTGAAAGTATGCATGAGAGTCATATGTTTACTACCTCATCTGTATGGAGTGAGACCACGCAGGTGCCTCATCCATTTGCACTGGACCAGGGTGTCACCACTCAATTCCACTTAGATGATATCTCTACCACTAAATTCACCACCACTGATGGACACAGGAATACATACTGGACCACTGCATCAGATGACCAGGAAACCTCTCATGTCTTATCTCAGGAACCTCTCCTCATATCTCTAGACCCATCATCCATAACACAACATTACCAAGACACAACCTCAGGGCCTGGAACCATAGTCCTACCTCCTACAGATCTAAACCCTCCTTCACAAACTCCTCAAACTACTACGTCTGTTGATGATGACGACTATGTGCTATGGCCTGCCACTACAGTTTCAGATGGTGTCACCAGTAGTCCAGCTCGAGACGCTGCAGTTTCCAGTGAGACAGATTTAAGCATTCCCAGCTCTTCAGAGAGTTGGGGCGAGGTTGATTACAACGAGATCCTGGTTCCACCGTCGTTGAGGTTCAGAGGCACTGATGCTCCATCATCCCCTCAAAGTGGCCATGGTCAGCCCACAACAGCACCTCAGACTCCTGCCACATCACCGCCAGTCCCTCCTGAGACCCACCCACCCCAGCGAGCCAGCACAGCGCAGTGGCGCATAGGCAACTGGAGTTCGGTGAGTAACACAACAGCACACATTCTTCTCATGTTCTTGATGAGCATGTATGTGGGGGTTGGGTTGGACGCGAAAGCACAATCCCACGCAGCTATTAATCTCACCCGCTGTTCAGTACGCTGACCTAAGCGCTTCAGATTTCAGTATAAACAGCGGCGATGATGAATGCTCTCCCTGTGAATCAGAAAACCATCACATGATAACATTCACACTCTGCTTATCTAGTCCACAGAAGTCGTTTATCACTCTTATTGCATGAATCACATTTGGTGCTTATTATGTGTTGTGTCCTCCGTAATGCATAATAATAAAGCACCATGGTGCGCTCTTATCTCGCATGAAACTGAATACATAAGCACAGAGGAAATAGAGAAAGCCTTGTGTCAGACGATTTGTATGCATGCCCAGTATCTCCCTCATGCATGTTGAGCTCCCTCTCCGTGCGCTGTGAAATGAACGCTGTTGACTGGACTTTTCTGCTTGTTTTATTTCAGTGCTCCACAAGTTGTGGTTTAGGTGCTGTCTGGAGGATAGTGATCTGCAGCTCCAGGGTGGACTCTGACTGTGACCCACTGAGCAAGCCGGTTCCTGCCCACCGCTGCTACCTGCGACCCTGCTCCGCCTGGAGGGTGGCCGAGTGGAGCAAGGTGAGGCTTACACTGACCTCTGACCTGTCCCCAAACGACACTCCAGACAAAAGTATCATTCCAGATACAACCAATCTGAAATCATAGTCATTCATTCTGAGCCTCTAGTTTAGCCTCAAAGTATTTATTAGTTGTGGTGGCGTGACTTGGTAAAGATAATAATCTGACCCAACATTCAGTGAAATTGTCTGTTTATCAGATCAGGTGAATACAGATGCCTTTTGTGTTGAATGCAGTGCTCCAGGAACTGTGGAGGAGGGGAGAAACTGAGGGAGGTTCAGTGTTATGACATGCGGGACCAGCGAGCCCTGAGACCCTTCCACTGCCAGGCTGTCTCTTCCAGGCCCCCAAGTCGTGTCTCTTGCAACATTCAGCCATGTCTGGAGTGGTACACATCCTCCTGGGGACAGGTAAAAGGGTTCACCAAGTGCTCTGTAATTGCCTTTCGTAAATAGAGATTTCCATCAGGATAGCATCCAACCAGATATGCAAACGTCTCTCACCATATTTTTCTCCCATCTGTTCACTCTCGGCTAATCTCACTTAAAAGCTCAGAAAATAACACAAACTTTAATGAAAGACTTATTTTTTTCCCTGTCTAAATCTGGATGGACTACCTAGTTTCAAAGTTTCAGACGTATTTTTTTTAGGTGCAAGACCTCTAGACAGTTAAGTTGAGCATGAAATAGACAAGGCTGCCCTTGCATATGTTACAATTCTAATTCTAACTAATTTAGCCAAATGGCTTCCAAGCCCTGACTATCCCATTTCTCTCTGCAGTGCTCGGAGCTCTGTGGGGAAGGGGACCAGCAGCGGCTGGTCACCTGCCCGGAGCCAGGGAGGTGTGACGAGTCCCTCATGCCGAACTCCATCCAGGCGTGCAACAGCCACCCCTGTGCACAATGGGTCACGGGCTCCTGGGGTCAGGTGAGGAAGCTTTCAGCCCCTCAGGCTTCTATTCCAACTCAATCTGGGAAGGGAGTAATGATTGGTGGGTGCCAAGAACAGTGTTTGCTATGTTGTATTCTTCAGTGCACTTTTGAGCTTTTTATGCCAGACAAACCCATTTGCAGCTATACATCCACTACATAATAGAAACCACTCTGCCCAGGTAGTTTATTTAAAGAATAGCCTCACCTTCAACTAAAGTGTACAACCAAAATGATACACACACTCTGTCAATAACAACTTTTCCTACTGCCTGGAGCAAAGGGAAAATGGGGACATGTAGCTGCAATTGCAAACAAAAAAAGTGTCTTAGCTTTTTTGTGCCCATCCTGCTATTAGATGAGTCATCCACAATCACCCACAGCCTCCGCTCTGAGAAGGCGAGAAAGTGTTTGATGTCTAGTCTAATCCCTTGTCACGTCAATTTAACATGACGGCCCCTCCAGTGCCATTTTGCTTTTGACTGCAAGGCCGCTGCTTGCCTTTTCCTCATCAGACTGAGACTCAGTAATAGCGGGTAATGGGATAAGACCGGCAATGTGAATTTCACCAATTTAAGGAGTCGGAAGGCTTTTCAGAGAGACTTTCCAAGAGTATCTGCTTTCACACATACACACACACACACACACACACACATATATATATATATATATATACTGTATATATATTCCGGGCAGGAAGACATATACTGTATATATACTGTATATATTTATTTATTTTTACTTTTATTTTTTTAATTCGTTCAGATAATGTGATTCAGCCTTGGTGCTTTAGCCTACAATTAGGCCTGTCCATTTTTTTTTAATTTTGCCCCCTGTGTATTGGGAAAAACTGTAATTAAAAAACCACTCACATCTCCTATCAAAACACTCGATCATCCATTGCGTTGGGATTATAATTAATGTGGCGTTTTACAACAACCAAGGAAGCTTATATGTCTAAGGATCCAATAGTCAAGAACACTGTTCCAACGGTAAAAACGAGGAACAAGTGGAATCCATGAGAAGCGGTTCAACATGCACAAGATGCATTACAGCATAGGGATATCATTGGGCAGGTACAGAGTGGAAGAACAGGGTTTGAGCTAGGTGACAGTTGGAAAGCCTATAGAGTAAGGCTACATTGCCAGCGAGGAGGCAGATGGTAACTAGCTTTGTTCTCAAGCAAGAAGAGGAAACTAGACGAGCAGCAGCAGCACCAGCCTCTCAAGCAAAGCAAGGGCAATGGATGAACTGGCATGGTGATGAGATGAGGAAGATCTGCGGGAGAGGACGTCAGGCTATGGATGCTAACACAATTATTCATTGTTGGAGCCACAATAATGTCCATGATGATGTCCTCCCAACTTCCCAGAACCTCAGTCAGTGGGTGGGTGAAGACGGAAGCTGTAAGTTGTGTATGAGTGTTGGCTCATTAAAACATATTCTGTCTTGGTGTAAAACTAGCCTGACCCAGGGTCGCAACACGTGAAGACATAATCAGGTTTTAAAATCATGTGTGTGTTTGTTTGAGAATAAACGAGTTGAGGTTAACACAGGTTAAGGTTAATTTCTTCTTTGCGAGAGGGGAAGATAAGAGTTCTTTACAGACTTTGAAGCTAAATCAGCCACACCACTTTTGTTATATTTAGTTTTCTGAGGACGGTCACTCAAAGGAGCTTTAAATGATTTGCCTGAGGCTGCTGGAAAAGTCGATGGCTGTGGCTGGAGCGCTTGCAGATTACTTGGGGTCATGAATTAACCTGAACTAACACTGAGATATGTGAAATCGTATCTTGAGGTGTATCTGTTGCTGTCTCTGGTAGTGGCATGTGTTCTTCTAACCCATCATGAGTATGGAGGGACTGGGTCTGGGATGCAAGACACCACTGTTGAGCCTTCTGGCGGTGTTTCGGGCCTAATTCAACGAAACACTGATGAAGGAACATGCCTGCATAAAAACCCCAGTGAAATGCTCACAAAGGCAGCTATGTTGTTTTTGTTGTATCCTGCTGTTGGACAGTTGTTATATTGCTTAGGTTAGGTTAGGCTGTTGGGTATGAGTACTTGCATGTGACAGTGGATTAGTCTCGGTGGGATTTCCCCAACTAATAGCACAAGGAATTGAACATCTTTTCCTGTGTACCACTAAAAAAGGTGGATCCACAGCACATTTGTGCATTCAACATGGTTACTGCACTCTTTCCAAAGACATGCTGATTCTGTTTTGGCAGTGTTCTGCATCCTGCGGAGGGGGAGTCCAGCGACGCCTGGTCAAATGTGTCAACACCAAGGCCGAGCAGGAGCACGAGGCCAAGGCACAGTGTGACCATGAACCTACCCCAGAAAACACTCAGAAATGCAATCTGCAGGAGTGTGACAATTCCCCCACTGGTGAGTACCACATCCTCATTTCATAATTCTGTGTGTAAGCATGTGTACCAAAAACAATTAGCATGAAAGATGCATGTATAGAGCATATACTGTAGGTACAGAGCAGTATACTATACTTTTATTATATACAATTTACTTTAGAAGTCAGAACTCGGAGCTGGGAATGACATCACCCCCAAGTTGTCTGTGCTCCAGTAATAAGTAAACAAATGCAGTACCAATTGTTACCTGATGTTAGTAACACCAGTTGATGACAACGCATTACGCAGTATTTTGCGCAAAGCAACATCATAGCAACATGTCGACAGATAGAAGTTAGACAGTACTGTGTGTACGACTGATTTAATGAGGCACAAATAAGACAGAAGTGCTAACAAAGTTGATGTACGGGGGCTGCTCTCTCAAAGTCAGGGTTGGTGAATTCCGACTTCAGGGGGCATTCCTGTTGAAACCTCTGAACTGGGAAATTTTGACTTCCGAGTACAACTGGAACGCACCATTATGTACTAACCAGACTAAACAGAAAGAATATTGTTTCTTTTTCTCCACTTTCCACTGATGAGGTCTGTATCTAACATACACAACATAATTTCCTTGTAGGATTTAATATCAGTCATCAGGTTTTTTGTGCAACGCCATGTCCTGGTGCTGACCTCTTGGGTTATAAGATTTAATCCTGGACGTTTATTAAGAGTGGGTGAAAAGAATCTCTCTCTTATCTTTGAAAATCTATAGCTATGTGTTTCTGAGAAGAACCTGTGGAGGGTGGATGGAAAATAAAGGAGCTGATTCTTCAGCCTGCTGAGCAGTCTGACTGAAGAGAACACTTGTGAAAACAGTGCATTGATATTCCCTAATGTGCAGATCCATTGATCTCGGCCCTATGGTTTGTCCACAAGGGGAATGAGGAAATGTTTACTTGCCCATTGATTGTGGTGCCGCTGTCAGAGGAATCCAGTGGCCCCTATTAGAGTTGGCTTAAATAACAACAATTGCCTGTGGCAGAAGAAGTGCAAGCAAACAACTCACTGACCTTTCAATACCCTTTGCCTTTAATCGTTGCGCATAGATCACAGAATTGCCGCGTTAACATGCGCCTGACAATCCAGTGTCTCAGGAATGACTGAGCTGAGACTTTTAGCAGGTAGCCACATATGCACCCACTTAATTGGATAACCCTAACCCTAAGTAACCCTGATTAATTGTTCTTAGAATTTTTTTTTTTCCTTTGTCAAAATAAGAAATGACGAACGTGTTTACAGTCCATATGGCATGTTTACAGTTTCTATTTTCTCCAAAACAAATCAGGGTGGTTCACAGAATTTTTGGCCCAAGGTACATCCACTCAGCCCTTTGTTTCTCCCAGACATCAGAGGTACGGACACAATTGCATCACAACAAAAACACTGTTCCACTCACGCCATGTTGCTGAGGCGAGTGGAACTGAAGCATTGTGCAGCTGTCCCAACAACCAGACCAATATACATTAACGGGGACCACGGCTTTGTTTGCTGAGGATGTTTGTGTGTAGTTTATTTTCATCATTTTTTTCTCATCTCCACTTCTTGTCGAGGGATGTTTACCAGTCCTCTTTCCTTTCATATGATCAGTGTGTGGGCTGTGGTCACCCATGTATTGGACGTGTACTTCAAATGAATCTGGGGGTGCATGGATATACCCATGCTGCTTTCTGATATCTTATAAACAAAAGAAAGACCTGTGCAAACATGTTATTCTCGCTCAAGCATTAAGACAGAGCATCTGATAACATATTGTAACATATTACATTTTAGAAAAACATCAACTGACAGACAATTCCAGTGGTTATCCACATCTCCAAAAATGACATGACAATTTTGGGTCAGTTTTATCGGGATCATCCTTTTTTGACAAACAGTAAGTTAGCTAAATGCTCTCAGATATCTAACTCTCAACTACTATCTGAACGGATAACTATGCCCTACTCCTCACCCTAAAGTCCAAGGCTATTTGTATTCCTTGCTGTGCTGAGTCAACAGACAAAAGACGGGTTTACCAAATAAAATGTGACCCCTCTTGTTTCCATTTCAAAGCATACTGTAAGCTTGCTTTTAAGTTCAGAGAATCCATTATCTGCCCTGGTTTAACCCTAAAAGTAATTAAAACCTCTCTCTTTTACCCCTGGAGCTTAAGCGCCTTTATAGTCACATATTTGATTCTGGTCACATCTTCTAATAAACCGTAAAAGACCTTGTCTCACAGGATATAATTACCTCTGCCGCAGCTTTGATTCCTACGGGCAGTGCCATTTGAAAATTCGAGGAAAATTACGTCAGCTTCCTGTTAATTAAAATCTGATTGGTCATGAGAAGGACACTACATATGAGGAATGTTTTATGTCCATATCTGATATGGAAATAAATTTGCATTGAAGCATGGCAAGATTGAATTGGTTCGAAATCAACGATAAAAATATGACATATTTCATATTGACACCTTTGGGTGTCAGTTCCATGGCATTTCAGTTTGAGTTCATCCACGCTTGTGGAATAGATTATGAAAATAATTCACCAGATCCGCCGACTTAAAAATTTATATTTCAAGTAAGCTGTAGCTTGAGGAACTGTTTTTTTTATATGTTTGTTGGAACATAGAGTAACAGCATGGAGACCTTGCTGGGCAGTGATGTTGGTTTCATCTGTTTCACTTTATGGTGTATTTCAACCATGAGGAATACATTATTAACTGGTGAAATATCAGGCATGGTTTTACCTGTGGATTGTGAACAAGCAAATGTAATGTGTTGCCATGGGTTTGGTCAGATAGCTTACTTTAGCCAACATCTGTAGCCAGCCTTTTAAGACTTTTTAAGGATCCGTGGGAACCCAGATGCAGGTCTATCTCTGTATGCCATGGATCTTTTCCATGTTGTCAGACCCTTATAATAACACATACAAGCCTGTCAGTGGTGAAAAACAAACTGTTTACTTTGAAGTGCTGGCTTGCATCATTAGATTCCACTGTATAGCCATTTTGTGGTGACCAGTTTAAGCATTCTAACTCAAGACAGGACCAATTTTGTTCATTCGATTGTTTTTCAGGTTCACATTGAAATGCTTTCTTTGCAAGTGTATTTTTTGTGTGCCATGCTTTGGATTGTATTTTAAGAACAAATCAAACTTGGCATGCAAAAATAATTCACGGCAGGTTCTGTATGATGAATTCCCTCTGGCCTAGCCCTGTTAGCACCATTAACCCTACTTGTTAACACTGTCACTAGCAGCTGCCTCCTCTTCTTGCCCCTCCACATTGGAATCAGCCTGTCCTGTTTCCTCCTTCTCTTCGTTTGTAACCTTATTTTTTAATACATTTGTTAACTTAACCATTTTGCAGCATCAGCCTCGTTATTTTTCTCTCTGACCTTTTTTGCTCCACCTTTTCTCGTTTTGGGACCTTTATCCATTTGTATTTTAAATTTCTATGATCATAATTCTGTCTTGATTTCATTATTCCCTGCCTGACCTCTGACAGTACCTACACTTGAAGGGAGGTGATGACAGTAGCACTTCCTGCACCTGCCTTACAGTAGATGTTGCCTATTTGGGAAGATGTAACCTCCAGTCAGACGGGCTGTTCCAACATCAAATGGGTGGCAACCGGCTGTTCACATTTCTCAAGACAACATAAGAGAAGTGTGAGCAACAAGGTAGCCTCCCTTAAACCCCACTTTAGTTGCCTCTAGCTTGTTTTGGAGAAAGGGAATGTCCATCACATTAAGCGTATGCATATCTCTCCTAGCATTGACATATGACTCCAAAGGTTGCTTCTTTTGCCCTTTGCCCAAAACTCTCCATTGTGTTTACCCAGCATAACATTAGCTTAGTTTACCAACAAAAAACATCCACCACCAGCACAAACGTAGGGGTGAGAAAGGCCTACATTTTATATTGCCCCTTGTGAAAAGCTTCTGAAAGCTATTACTCCATAAATTGGAAAGCACATATCAGGCGTCTAATTTAAATGTTACGCCTAATATGTGCTTTCCAATTTATGGATGTTTTTTGTGGGTAAACTAAGCTAATGTTATGCTGGGAGGCTACCTTGTTGCTCACACTTCTCTTATGTTGTCTTGAGAAATATGTAGGAAGATACTAGCGGCATGCGGTCAGGCCCTTCTAAGCTTTCTGAGAAGGGGTGACAAACATGTTAAACATAATGAATACGTCAATATTATATCCGGTAGGTAAAACGCCAGTTTATTCAAACAGACTAAGCTATGTTGCATCATTTTTACATTTAATTTTAATACTTACACGCCTCAAAAACATTTGGTGGAGCTGCAGGTTTGCCACCATTCATTTCCATAAGACAGATAAGGAACTCTTTTCTCTGGGCAGACCTGCTGGTCTGCAGCCTAAAACATTGTTAAGTTTATTGCTATTGTTACACATTAGGCCAAGGATATGGAAGGGATAATGCCTAAGGTTTTATACTTGTTAATTTTTTGACTAAGGTCTTATACATGTTAATTGGTTATCAGGATTCTGTTTTTAAAGAAGAAATGGAAAAGATCCTGTTTGAAATTCCCATCCCCAGTCATTTTTGTATTGGTGCCCCAAAGAAACCACCATGCCTGAGAAGCTATAAAGGCTTTGATTTGTCATTTCATACATGGGACATTTGCAATTACACTTATCTTTCAAACATGTAATAATAAAACGTTTCTTAATTTTACTCACGCTAAATTCTTTATTTGTTTGGGGAATATAGTTTTCCAGAGGAGCCTTGCCTTCAAGCTGGTGGGTGTACCTCTGAGGTGTCCGTGCTCACTGAAGCATAGTGAAATGTAAGATGTGCTTCTGTCATGGAGTCTCTAGGGAGAAACCCCACAATGAGCCAAAGCGAACCACATCAATCATCTTCTCCTATAGAACACCAGGCACCCAACTGTTATGTTCATGGTATTTACATATGCCACTGTGTGTCCCTATAGATCTCTGAGAAGAGATTAAATGCACAATAAAATCCATTTAGCACAAAAGCATTCTCTGCAAAAAAACTGCATTCTCTATGATATATGGCCATTTCAGCTGTACTACCAAGCAGTGAAGACCTAGAAGTTCATGGTTTGATGCATGGTTTAAGATATTTACATTTTTCTTTGTATGCGAATGTACACATGCAAGTGTTATCAGATATAACTATGTCAGTTATGTCATAAGATGAGACATAACTATGTTATTTGATAACATATGATCAGATCTTTCAGTGTCCTGTGTAGGTGAAACCGGGGTTATTACATTAAGTTAATTAAATCAGTCTCATAAAATTTAATAATCATTAAATTTAGTATTTAATATTTTATAATTAAATTACTAAACAATGGAAAGCTCTAGTTGTATCACTATGCTACAATCTATGTATGGTATCACAATACTAAAGTACTACAATATCACTACACAGTCTATAACACTTTATGAAACAACTAGAAAAGTGAAGGCATTTGAAGTACTTGATTGGCGGAAAATGGCATTCAGTGTAATATTGGAACAATAACAGGCAGGACAATTGTTTAAGTATAATATAAACAATTTATTAAAAGTAATAAACGGTGATTAACAGTAATATAAAATCAGGTATAATCACAATACACTGGAGTAACAAAACGAGCAAGGCACAAAGTGGAGTTGTGAAACGAGGTACGCTGTTTCAGCAAGGCTGAGGAGAGTGCGTTGGCTTCCTCGTCTCTGTCTGTGTGTGTGTGTGTGTGTGTGTGTGTGAGCGGATGCGTGCGTGTGTGAGCGGGTGCGTGTGTGGGTATGCGCAGTTGCGAATAAACGCGGTCGCGCGCTCAATGGAGAGATGGGGGAAGTGAGAGGAAGGCTATGCGCAAGCGCACAGGTGAGAGATGCTCTGTGCGCGAAGTCAATCGTGTCTCCGGCTTCAACTAGAGTTGGAACAGTCACCGGATGCGGCTGCGGGTCCGAGACAGGAAACTTTAGTTTGCTTAGGCGCAACTTTAGTTGGGGGGAGGTACACGAGTATGGAATGCCTAGAACAAAGGATTTTGCCTTAAGGACAAATCCTGGTTGGGCCTTAATTCAAATACTACGATCTTCGACAACACTGAGATTGCAATGTGTGCGTGTATATGTTCGTGTGGTGATGCAAAAGTGAGTTAGAGAGAGAGAGAAAGAGATAGAGAGATAGTGCATGCACAGTCCTATCTAATTAACTAGCAAAAGAACTAAGCAAGATTATTAACGGTCAAAGACCGGGTAGCTTGTGAAATTACAGTTTGCATTTAGATCTTAAACGAAATCAAATAACAAAACTTATCACACAGATTAAAACATACATGTAAAACTAAATTCTGCCCAGATATCAGCCTTACTTCGATCGCTCTTGCGTGGCGACCAAGATGTTTTCTGCGGGTTTCCTTGGAGCAGCGTGGAACGCAGGCGCGTGGAAATGCCGGGGTTTCTTCCTTCTTAATCAGTCCGTCGACTGGACTCGGCCTGGTGAGGGTCGTGGTGAGTCGTGAAGGGGATGAAGAATTCTTTCCGTCGACTTGAATAGCAGGGAGGAGGGATCCGGTCGCCTTCTCCTATTCAATTAAACTGCGGGGCTGCAGCGTATTATATCGATATACTCAGGGTTTTAACTAGCGATTTCAAATAGATTAGAACTTTGATCAGAAGTCCTATAAGCTATGAGTCGTCGTGTCGTCCTTTGTCCTGATGAAGGGCCATCTGCAGGGGGGGTATCTCTATATGATGAAAGGACTTCACTGCAGCGAATCCAAACGAGAGAGAACGAGTTTTGGGTTTGCCGCGGTGATAAAGGGCAAAAACGCGTCACCAGTTTTATGACCTTGGTTGCGGCCAATAAAGAGTCAATGAAAGGTAGATAAGGAATGAAAGGTGATAAGGGACCTCTGGGTAATGTAGTCTATGGTTAGACCACCTACATCCCCCCTTTGGTCTCAGGGCTGGGATTCCTTCATAGTCCATGAGAGCAACAGAAATGTGCATAGTCCGTTAGTCCATAGTCCATCAGAGTCTCTTATTACTGGAGGCATAAACAGTTCGTAAACAGGCTCTTGATATCTGGGCAGCGTAAAGGCTTTAAACATCTGGGCAGATGGCATTTCTATACCTTGTGTTATAGAAACAAACATTCAAACAACATTCCAACACCTCAAACTTAAAACACACTTAAAATATTCATGGAAAGGAAGAAAGGGGTGTTAGCTTTGAGGGTTAACAAGCCTATTCCTTGAGAAAGTTAGTGGCAGCTTCGGTGTGAGGGAGGTCTGAACACCGCTGCGCTGGAAACTGTTTGAAATATTTATTATGGTGTCAAGTTTTGCGTGTAGTGTTGTACTTGTTTGTGTAGCGTGTATGCAATGCCTATGGGGTTAGCGTGGCATGCATGGTTAGTGGGTGGAGTTAGAGGGTTAGTGTCTACCCACCCCCCTTTGGCGTGGAGACGGCTCAAAGGGTAGAAAAGCTCGCAGAGCTGTTTTCTTTGAGTATCCAGTTAGGGCATCAGCCTTTTTCAGCTGTTGCTGGATTTCATTTCCGAACCCAGGATATGGCTCACATGGTGAGGGGTCTATGTCATCTTCCGATGAAGCTGAACTATCTGGGTGGACAGCGAGGGCATAGACAACCATATCTTTTCTGGTGTCTGGGTTGGCACTGCAGACTTGTTCGTTTTCCAGTGTCTCATGTGGTTGAAGTAAAAGGGACCTCTGTGGGTCTAGTACATCCACATTGGATTCAACATCTGAATGTTGAATATCAGCCATGGTAGGGACATGGATCTCAGGAGGGCTAAGCTGCTCCTTATGGGAACCGATCCTGTCACACTGAACCTGTTGGCCTCCTGCTAGATTGGCAGAGTTTGGAAAGCGAGCTGCTCGTAACGGCAGTCAATGAGAGGAGCCAACACACAGAACCTGTAAGAGAGGCGCCCTATGTGTGTTAGGTCTCACCACCAGAGGGGCTCAGGTCCTCGGTGGGTGTTCAACGCCTTCTCTAGGTTTTTCCCCCCTTCCAACAAGGTAAACCCTTGGTGGGGGGGCCAGGGATCACTGTTCAGTCAGATGAGTGGGAGACCCCCCTCTTAGGGGGGTGAGGTAAGCAGGCATCTGCTATTGAATCTTGATCAGGAGCTCTTTCAGAGAATCAATTTCTGACAAAATATGACTCTCTGGTTCAGATTGTCCTGAATCTGTCTCCCTATCCCTATGGCCACGCTGAGGTCCATTGTTGAACCGGTCATTGGACTTCTTAGGGAAACGGCCTTGTTTAGAATCACGAGGATACCGGCCCTGTTGGCGGTTACCCTTGCCTTGGAAAGGCGGTTCCTGGTGTTGATGCTGGCCATTCGGTGCATTCAGGTCATTTCGGGTTTGCCCGTTAAACTTTTGGAAACGGGGGTTCTGCCAGTTCTTTCCCCCACCCTGCTGGTGGTTTTGGGGAAAGCGGTTTTGAGTGGCACGCTTTTGGGTTGGCCACTCTGATGGCACTTCACACCCCTCCAACTCTAGAGGGTCACCCGCTGTGGGTTGAATGCTGAGCACTCTAGACTCCTCCTCTGGTTGGTCTGTCGGGCGCACGACAGTCTCCCATGTCATCTGTGCCTTTTTCCTAATTTCCCGCATTGTGGGTTTACCCTGCTGGAAAGTTAGGGCAACATGGGTGCGCACACATGGGTGGAGGTTGTGGATGAACAGTGACCTGAAACCCTTATTGTCTTCCAGGCCTGGGGCGCTACTGCCTTGGAAGTACGCGTGTCTTAAACGCGTATAGTATTCGCGTGGGGGTTCTGTCCTTCTTTGCTTAATTTGAATGGCACTGATGGTGGCTAAGGTCTCATCAGTGTAGGAGGAGTACTCCTCCCGCAAAACCTTGCACAGCCTGGAGTACTTGTTGCGGGTACGAGAGGCCTGCGTCTCGATAAAAGCGTGAACTGTTCTGCTGGTTGTTTTCCAGAGTAATTTCAGCTTTTCGCGGGAGGTGGCATGAGGTAGGTCGCCTAGAGAGTGTTTGATCTCTCTAAGGTAATCCTCTATGTTAGAATTACCGCTCTTTGGGTCAAAACGCTCAATGTCCTTGGCGAGGGAGTCGAGCTGACGCATGCGGGGACCTGGGGACCTCTCTCTCCGTGACTTCCTTGACCTCCTCGACTTCCTGGAGCGGTCACTGTCTGAGCTATCCGAGGAGTATCTCCCTGAGGAGAAGCTACCCTCATCAGAGTCATCCGAGGACGAGGATGAGGATGAGGATGGGGATGAGGAGGGGGGTTTACGGTGCGTAAACTTCACTTCTTTGTGACTTTTCCCTCTCTCCTTTTCCTTCTTAACAGCCTGTGGCCTTAGGGGTCCTACAGGTGTTGGTGGGCGTGAACTGTCGCCACTTGAAGGGTGAGAGGAGGTTACAGCAGGGCGCCTAGGTTTAGCGGAGAGGATTGCTTTGCGCGAGGCGCTGTAATAGGACGCGTCAGAGTCTGACGCTCCTCCTCTCCTAGCTGCTGACCCTGATTCTACCTCTGTCTCTCTGGGGAGGTGCTCTCGCCCCCCCTAGGGCCGTGGCGCGCGTCTCTTGGGCTGCCTTCATGGCCTGGTTCTCCACAGCTTCTCTGTGGGCCCTCTCGCTTTCCTGGAGTCTGCCTGAGCATTCGGCCAGTGCCTGGTTGTGGAGCCCGAGCTCCTCATGCAGTTTCTGGTTGACTGCATCTAGTCGGTCACGACTAGAACTCAGTGCCTGGTTCTCCATGAGGAAAGTTTCTGTGTCCCGTCCGTACATCTGGTTCTGGAGCAGGAACAGTCTGCCTATCACGTCGTGCGTGATTAAGGCTCCCCTATTGGGGTCGCGGACATGATTGACTATCTCGTTAATCTTAGCCTGACACAATTCTAGGCCCATGTCTCTATAAGTCCTCCTCTCTCCAGCGGAGACTTTGAGGAGGTCCGCAACCAATTCAAAGAGTTGGTCGGAGCCCTCAGGAGCTTCAGCTCCTGATGCGTGTGGGGGTTTCTGGCTCATCCTGTCTGCCTAGTGTGGGCACGGAACTCCGCCTGGCAAGCTAATGACGTGGTCACTGATGCCTAATCACCCTTTCAATGCAAGCTAGTGCAGGTAGTCACAACGCAAAACTACAACAGTGTTATGTCTAATAACACCAGGGAGGTGCACAGGTGAGGGCCTCTGACCTGTGACTTACACCAACGCTATAGCTACCGTGTTATTTTACAGTTCTACAATGATTACTAGTTTCTCTCTGGTTACAACAAATACAACTGACAGTGCAGGTTGCTATGGTAACAAATGGTACTTGTGTCTCCAGTGGTTGCTGGTACTACAAGTATGGACTCCCACTAATTAACTTACCGTGTAGAACGGGGACTGTTAAGATAATTAGTATGTTATTACAACAGTTAGTATCACGACACTGTTATTACTCAAAACCACATTTGATTTACGCCTTGGCAGTTTCAATGGACCTGGTAGGGTCCTGGAGTTACTCAGGGGGTTGGATTCTTATCTGTTATTGCCACAATACCACTGAAGCCAACAATACCAATCCTCACACGGGGCACCAAATTATGTAGGTGAAATTGGTACCAGCCTCACATGGGAGTACCAGACTATGTAGGTAACTTACCCTGTGAGCAGGAGCCGGGTGAATGTGGGTGCAATTGTGTGGAAATTGTGATACCGTCTTTGCGAGGGCCACCAAGACACACCGGTGCTGTCCTTGCAACAGCAACAATATGTTGGTAATCTCACCCGATTGGACAGGCATCAACCATTCAACACAAAGGCAGATCAATTAAGTTGAGCACCTAGGGGGCGCCACACAAAGTGTAGTGTCCTCCACGTGGTCAAAATAATGATAATCCACAAATCAGTCTCGTTAAATATATCAGTCTCATAAAATATATTATACTATCAATTTGGAACTCTGATTAATAATTAAATTAATAACTACAACCAAAGTTACCTTACTAATAATATGGTTGAAGGTCATTAGAATTCTGAATAGAAGAGGTTGGCAACGTCCATTCTTGTGCAACATTAAATAAACCAGCGTATATAAATCAAAGTATTTATTTACACAATGATAAGAAAATGACACACAATATGTAATCTAGCTAAATGTAACTAACCAATGAATTGAAGGAATGGGTGTATGTGTAATCGAGAGGGAGTGTGTGTGTGAGCTTGTGAGCTCGGGGTTGCGCTGTTAGGAGCGCGCCAGAAAGAATGTGTGTGTGTGTTCCTTTGTCTGATCACCGTAGTTCCGCGTGCATGTGTGTGCACGTACGCGAACATACATGTGATGTGAACAAGGACGAGCCTATATGCAGCGCGAAGTACGAGTATTCTCTTCGCGTGTGTGGCTATGTGAAGGCCAGTTCTTCACCGTGTGCAGGCGATGCCTGAGGTGAGAGGAGGTCAAAGAGGCTTGCTCTCTGTCGGCGCCCACCTGGCCAGGACCTCCTCTCTCCCTCCGGACATCGACCGAGGAGCAAGCCTCTTTGACCTCCTCTCACCTCAGGCATCGCCTGCACACGGTGAAGAACTACTCTCTTTGTTCTCACTTCTTACGGCCGACACACGCCTAAGATCTCTCAGTCAACGAACTGCTCAGTGAGACGAAGTAAATTTAGCGAAAGCAGCTAACATTAGACCTGCTAGCTAACTCTACAGAAGGCAAACTGCAACGTTCTGAGCGATCAAATCCTCCGACCTAAACTGCAGTAAAACAGAGACATCACAGCAAGGACAACTTTCTCCAGCTACGGACGGCATAATCTCTTCTGCCGTTTCAACATCGGACTCAATTTCCACACAATTGCACCCACATTCACCCGGCTCCTGCTCACAGGGTAAGTTACCTACATAGTCTGGTACTCCCATGTGAGGCTGGTACCAATTTCACCTACACCTGGGTCTTCTCTTCTTTAGCTCAACCCAAAGGTTTTCAATTTGATTTAAGTTAGGGGACTGGGATGGCCATGGCAAAGGCTTGATTTTGTGTTCATTCAGACATTTTTGAGTGGATTTTGATGTGTGCTTTGAATCATTGTCCTGCTAGAAGATTACAACCACGACCAAGTTTTAGCTTCTTCGCAGAAGTAGCCAGATTTTAATTTTAAACCACCTGGTACTTCCTGAAATCCATAATGCCATGTATGTGAACATGCAAACTCCAAGTGCTTTTGCTTGTGACAAAAAGATAGGAAAGGGATCTTTCTGGTGTACCTTCCAAAGAGTTTGTTGGCATGGTGGGAATGTCTTATGGTGGATTTGTGCCCCAAGATGCTACCAATCTCTGAAACCGTGATCTTTTTTAACTTCACTGACCATCCTGTGGCTGCTGACAGAATAACCTTGCGTCTTCTTCCAGTCTGGTTCTTGATAGTGTTGAACTAGCGGTTGATATGGGCATTTTAAGTCAAGCAGTTATTTTCTTGTTATTTTCGTCCCTGATACGTGCAAGCCAACACACTTTGGCCTTGGTGCAATGGAATGCTTTTGAATCTTTCCCATGCTGGCGGATGGCTAAGGGATTTTGGCGCTGTGAGACAGGAAATCATTGATGACTGCTTGAAATTTCTAGTATGCATGATATATGTGACTTTTTATAAAGATTTTTTTCCCACTAATAATTGCTTTATTCTCAGACTAAACTTACCTCAAATAAATGTAATTTTCTTCTGTTTTCAATATAATTAACTGATAAAGTGAGATTTTTATAAGCCTATTCAATCATCTTTAGTAAGGGTGCCAATAATTCCGGAGGGCACACAGGTCTGCACATCACACAGTTATGGGATGTAACCCAGTAAATTGGATGCATATAATTGAATTATTAAAAAAACAATACTTGCTGACATCCATATACCCTTGGTATGGGAACACTTACACTGGCACAGTTTATGGGATCACTGTAGGTATTTGTTGTAAATATATGCATTTATTTGTATGTATGCATGTCATCCATTCTGGATATCACTATTTGCACCCTGATATTTTATGCTTGGCAAAGGATTTAAATGGGTGTTATGCAACACTGAATGAAAGTGTCACTAAAATAACCTCATTTTTTGTCACCACTAAATGTAACAAGCAGCTTGTGACTACAGACAGTCATGCCAGGGGGTGCCACCAATGCTGATGCATTTTCTATTCAATCACTTCATCCCCCAGTTAATGCGAATGAACATTTTCCACCTCCCATTTCTCATTCAGATGAGGGATTGGGAAAACTGTGGGGAAGCTAAATATAAACAGGAGTCACCAGGCCACTTCCATCCACCTCCTCATGCAGGAAGTGAGTGAGGGCTTTAAAGTGGAGACAAATGACCCCTCTCCCAGGCACGCTGACCCATTTATTCATCAGCGTGGAATAAATCATGTAAATACAGGAAGTTTCTTTTCCTTTTCCATTTTTCTCATCTCCCCCTTTCTCTCACAAACTGTCTTTTACGCCTTTTGCCCCACTCACTCACTCACTCTCTTTCTCTTTTTCTCAGTGTGTGTGTGTGTGAGAGAGAGAGAGAGAGAGAGAGAGAGAGAGAGAGAGATTTCCCCAGACTGACCTGTTCCCATGTAATGGAGTCACTGTCAAATCATAAATTAAGCAATAAATCACTGAACTCCATCCCAGGCGCTGCAGTCATGGCAGCCTTTGTCTCAGCACCGAAAAATCCCATTGTTTCTCAGGGTCAGTCCTCCAAAATGATGCTTTAGAACAACAACACGCAGCACTGTCTTTGAATGACTGATAACCGTTTTACCAAATCAGTTTCCTCAGTAATGTCCAGCACTCATGGGATGTACTGCTCTGACAAAACCCATTCACATAGAAAGGCGTGGAAGGAAAAGAGCCCTTAAGCCAAATGTGTGGTGTGGACTTTGTTGTTGTGTAAGGTCAATACCAGGTAGCACTCGCAGGCTGTTAATGAGGTGTGCATGAGTGGAGAGGAGAGGGGAGGAGGTATACAGAGGCCATCCTGCAACGCCCTTTCATCTGGAGGCAATACACACGCCATCGCCTGTGATGCCCCTGCTCCAAAGCAGCGCCCACGTCATCCAGCATTTCTATCGGAAAAATAGCAGCTCACTCAGGGGTGCCACAATCGTTGTTGGTATGCGCTGATTGTTGCCTCTCTCATCAGCGCTTCTGGGGATGGAGCAATTCATCTTGTAATCTGGTGGATGCCATCAAGTAATAACCCCCTTTTGTACCCATCCATTCTTCCCCCAGATTTGTAGGGAATGTTAATCAGCGCTTCGTGGTTGAGCAGCAAAGAGTGTGAGCTGAATGAATAATATACTATATTCTTTCAGTTTATATACTGAGAGCAGGCATGGACTGACTCTGTGTACTTTCCTCTCTCTCTGTGTGTGTGTGTGTGTGTGTGTGTGTGTGTGTGTGTGTATGTGTATGTGAGTGTGTTTGTGTGTGTGTGCATGCTTATATATTGGGAGGATGGGGATTTGGGATTCCATTGCAGCTGTGACCTCCTGATCCGGCGTCCAGCTGATGTCATTTTAACCATTTCTGGAAACATGGGAAAGTCCTGCTGAGGCTTGAATGGAGCCCTCTGTCAGGATGCTTTATAGCCACACTGGCAGGGGTCTGTGCTGGCACTGCTTCTATCCCGCAGTGGATGACTGATGCATAAATTATGAGCTATAATACGTATGTGGCCCCCCTGGACACATTAGAATAAGTGTAAGATTGACTGAACCAGGTGATTTTTATTATAATTTGAGTTCAGTAGGCCTACTTTAGCTTTTGGTTGGTATGCCCTGTGTTTACTTTCTGTTATCATTTCTAGCTTCCCAAGTGGACCAAGGTCCATGAGAATTAAGAACAATTCAGTGGTATTCAGGAAAACATTTATATTCACAATGGAAACATTCCAAATAAAATGTACCTCTTATTTGTCATGGAAATATTAAGGATGATTAGGAATGAACTACATCAATGAGAGTTGGCTACATTATTCCTTATGAATTAACAAACAACCTATCACAAGGGCTAGGGGAAAACTTTAAACATTTACCCCCTTCACAATGTGCTCAGCTCAGGGGAACTGTGCTTTTTACAATTTTCTTTTACAGCAATTGTTCACCATAAAAGTGTTCCGAGGCCAAGTGGTGTAAACACAGTGAAGTCCGTGGTTGAATAACACGTTATCTGGAGAACTAGCAAGTTGGCAAGCAAGCAAGCATAGAATCAGAAACAGCTAGCACGCTAAAGGATTCGGTCTTAGCCACAGTGGAATCAACTGTAACCAAGCAAACTTCCCAGTGTTATCCTTGTCCGTGACTTAAGACAGTAGTACTACTAACTAAACAGGTTGCCTTCTTTTTAAATCAACGCCATCTTCTGTTCTCACAAGTTGGATATTTAGTTTGATTGTTTTTGGAGGCGTGAGAGTGGGGATGATTTTTTTTGCATAACAGACTATTCCTATTATTATTACAATTAAACTGTTAACTTTAAACTATTAACTTTTAAACAGACTCAGCCAGCTGACCAAAATGAACCTAATCTCAATTTGCCATAGAGATTTGGCTTCACGAGAGTAGGTTCATTTTGACCCACTGACAGTGTTGTATAATAACGAAGTAGAAATACTTCGTTACTGTACTTAAGTAGTTTTTTTGGATATCTGTACTTTACTTTACTACTTATATTTCTGTTTACTTTTACTTTTACTTCGCTACATTTTGCAAAGAAGACGGATACTTTTACTCCGATACATTTCCCCTGAAACCTTCGTTACTCGTTACAAAATCAAATCATCTTTAGAAAAAAAAATAATAATGAGAGTGACGAGACCAACGACGGGGACTGTGGTAGAACACAGGCTGAAAGCAGGTTTGGCGAATCAGTGGTCCTAGCGCACGTTAATGCGTTATTGACCGTTACCATGGAACACCAATGCGCGTGAACCACACAGGCCAAAGTTAACATTGAGCGGTGGGGCACGTTCAGATGTGCCCCACGAAATCTGCCTGGCAACTAGACTGGAATAATGCGAAAACCGCGAGATCTGTACCCCGTGACTAAGAAAAAAAACATACAGTCAGATCAAAATCAGACAGATCAATGCCAGTAACGTTACTGCTAGTTAGCTATCGCTAGTTTTCGAGTATTTGGGAATTGTTTCAGCACAATGAATAATGTAGACTAGTTGTTTGCAATTTTTGTTTGGAAGATAAAAGAAAGTTTGGGGCCACACAAAGACATTCACAAGAAACACGATGGGACAGCAGAGACTGAATGCTCTCCATGCTTTCCATTGAAAACCCGTTTGTTCATGGACTGGTGGATTTTAACAGCAAAGTCATCGAGAGATTTGCTCAAGCAAAGAACCACCGCGCCAAATTCCTATTTAAGTGATCTGCATTGGTGAGTCAAACCTTTTTTTTTTTTGGAGCTGATGGATGTATCAATGCAATCTGCAAGGACATCGTCTATTTTTGTTCATTTAGCAGCATGTTTTGTTGCTGTTATTTGTTTAAGTTGTGCCTTTCGCTTCATATTGTATGCCACACGTGTGCCACAAGCTTAATAAATTAGTCAAGTTATTTGAGCTATGTGTCTGTCTAATATTTTTACTTTGTTGCAATCATTTTACTTTAATGCTGTATTATAGGCAACATCTTTGTGTTGCGCTGAAGCATGTGTAATGTATTTGAAATAGGATTTCTGCTCCCTGCTGGCACTCAAAATGCAGCCCATAACATATCTTACTGGTCTACTGCTTATAATAATCAGCTACCTCTAGTTTTTTGACGGTGACATGAAGTCATACAAAATTGCCCCACCAGAAATTTCAGGCTGAAATCGCCACTGCTCCAGATCAAGGCAAAATGGACTGCAATATGCAGTGGAAGGATATATCCAAAACATTAAGATCAACAACGAAGGGGACACAACAATAATCGAAGCAAAAGCACACAGGTCTCAATTAAAAAATTTGAAACCCCACGACCTCTTCATTAAATGCCACCAGCACAACCTTGTAGACTAGTCATGTTCTTTCACCGCTGGGTAAGATCTGTATATAATATTTCAAGCTAGCTAATAACCTACAAAGATTATTTATTCTTATTCTTTATTCCATCTCTGGCGAAGTATCTAGCTAGTTAGCTAGGATGGTGTCAATCTACAGTAACGTAGCAGTGTGGAGCAAAATAGCTGCTAGTAACGTTATTGTTCAAGGGATGTGTGTGCATGTTGCTGAAAGTATTTCACAGTCACTGTACAGATAACTTGCTTGTAAAACTGATGATCCTGATGTAATGCTATGGCTTTGTATCAGATCGCCAGGTTATTGCTCTCAGGTTGTGCCTTATGCATACCTTGGGATACTCAGGAGCCCATTCACAAAATGTTACAAAGATTCAAATAAAAAAAATTCATAATGGCTTTTTGGGACGTTTTGTTTGAAGATGAACAAAACAGTTTTCAGTTTCAAGTAATGACTGGGTTGTTACTTTCGGTGCTGCTTTAGTATGGCCTATTGTGTTAAAATTGTGTTCAAATAAGGCCCAGTTTAGTATGCTCATTCTAGTCGGAATAAACTTCATAATTCTCAAAATTCTGACCCTTTGCTTTTTTATTAACAGCATTTACTTGTACTTTTACTTTCAATACTTAAGTACATTTATTTTCAGAAAATTACTTTTGATACTTAAGTACAGTAAAGATCAGATACTTTAAGACTTTTACTCAAGTAGTATTCTAAAAGGTTACTTTTACTTTTACTTGAGTAATTTTCCAGGAAGGTATCTTTACCTTTACTCAAGTATGGCTTTTGGGTACTTTATACACCACTGCCCACTGATGAGACTCCACTCCAATCAAAACTGTTTAAAATATCAAATATTTCCCACACTCTCTACTCTGAACTGCACTGCACTTACCAGTAGCCTAAACTGCCTTCAGATTTTACATTTATTTTCAGTTGTGTCCGCATTTTCGTGGCCCAGTAGCCTACTGACTTTAAAATGCTGAAATTTTTTACACATATTAACAGAGAACAGATGGCTAAAATGATTCATATGCTTTCTATGCCCATTCTACTTAATTTAATGAATCATTAAGTTAATACATATGGAGTGTTCATGAGTTGAGACTAGTGATAGACATAGCATAGGTTTGCGCCCATCCTCTAACATAGAGTTGACTGAGCTGTGTAATATCTATTAGATCTGTAGAACATCCACTTCATCCTTTAATGAAAGGTGCTGTAGGTGCTACATACTAGGTCAATCATTACTTTTAGAAATGTGGGCAACACTAGAGGCAACTGATTTTGTCCATTGCTCTACGAGAAAAATGGGGTTGGCAAAGTTACAAGAAGTCGCCAGATGTGTCACTAGTTCCTGGTCTAGATTTTTTGTCACTACGGCAGGGAAAAAAGTTGCTATATCTTACAACAAAGTCGCTAAATTGGCAAGACTGCTATGCAGCCGTTATCCCTTACTTACACACTGAGAAAACAGTTGATGTGGGAAATAAAAGCTCCTGTCTGGCTATTGTTAATATTTGGCTGTCAGACCACATTAACCTAAATGATATGGCTTGTTGCTGTACCTCTATCCATGGTCAGAAAGAACTGGTAGTGTTTAGGCCTACCCCTAACTCAGTATGGGTTCACATAAAAGACAAAAAGTAAGAAGTGAAGTGAAGTGAAGAAGAAGTGTAAGTAAAGCTGGACACCAACACTGATATGTCTTTCATGTGCCATTTGAGTGAGTTTTCTAAGTGAATTTCAGTAAGTGGAATCACTATCCATGAATATAATCCTTGAATTGCCTTGCGGCTGTTTAATCTGGTCCACGCATGCACAATGAACTTTTCGTCACTGATATTTTCTGTCAGCCTGAAGTCCTGACACACTACCCTTGTATCAATATTAAAAGGTCTGGAAGGGATTTTCTCCCCTCTCTTCAGAATAACAAAAAAGCGGAGGATCCAGTCTGGGTCCTTAATGGCATCCTGGGTTCATCTGAGGTCTCTCCGTTGGAGGTTGGAGTTCCTCCTCCCCTGCATGTGTGTGAAGCAAGCCCATAGTTTTGTCTGGCTGCATAAACTCTGGTGAGGGTTCTGCTTTGCAATGACCCCCTCTGTTACAGTGCTGAGGCCAGCCAGCAGTTGTGTAAATGATGGAGGAAGAGAGGGTTGCTCCATCTGTGTCTGCTGTTTGCACTCAATCCAGCTTCCCAATGTTGTTTGGCAGGCAATCAGAAAGTCTAATGGCAAGATGCTGTGTTACTACAACAGGCTGACAGTCACAGTGAACAAAATAGATTATGGAAGACTAAAGCTGTCAAATTCTATTTTTCAATGGTTTTTTAACTTGGAAATCTTTTTTTTCATACCACTACCAACACAATGGTATGGGTGAGCGAGCTGCCTCGGGCAAGATGGCCGCCATGTGCGGACATTCGACTCCGTTGGACGAGACATCTAGCCTTTACATATATCTATGCTCTTAACCACCACTAAAATAAATCGGTTGATAATCGCTGTTTGAATTACTAAGATGTCATGTGATGACATACATATTTTTTGTCTCCAGATGCCATATCTTGGTGTCGTTCACCCATCCTGCAACTGCATATTGATGTACTTTTGAAAGCCTTCAGGCTAACTCCGGTGTATGGGGATGGATTGTGTACAAGATAAATATATATGTCGGGAAAGGACAGTTGGGGCAGACGTTTCGCAGACTTTAAGGGACAAAATAAAGTTGACGGTAATAAATATGGATCGCAGCCAATAATCAATGTTTTTTCTAAATATCGTTGTCTTTCTGCTTCATTCAGATGTGCTGTGTTCTTAGTCATGACTCTGTTCATTGGCTA
This sequence comes from Clupea harengus, assembly GCF_900700415.2. NCBI lineage: Eukaryota > Metazoa > Chordata > Actinopteri > Clupeiformes > Clupeidae > Clupea > Clupea harengus. The sequence continues at coordinate 18,998,100 of NC_045157.1, read as the reverse complement.
ACTATGAAAGCTAACTAACTAACCACTAGAATTAGACAATACTACTTTTAAAAATTCTAAATTTCCAACGGAGTCGAACAATACTATTATTATATTTATATTATTATTATATTATTACTATATATTAATATATATGACTAACTAGCTACTATTGGGTACAAATACAATGGGAATAACGGTACAGTTGGACACAAAGATGGCGGCAGGCTTCACGGAAGTGACGTCTTTGGTACTCATGAATACGGTGGCTTTGTGTTTACGGTGGCTTTGTGGAGCTAGGATGCTAGCATGGATGCAGCCGCATGGATGCTTAGCTCCACGCGATTTCTCAGTATCTCTCATTAACTTAACTAATGTCAAAATAACCACAGTCTACCGGCGTAGACAGAACACAACTCAAAACACTTTAGAAAATTAAAAAAAAGTTTACAACAATACAAATCCAGTCTTTTCAAGTTCTTTAGCTCACTGGTTTCAAACTAGCGTCTTTCTTCTATCTCGCTGTCTTCAATCTAACGTTCTAGCTTCTGATTGACTCTTGCAACTGTGCTCTCTTAAAGCAACAGTGCACTTATCGTAACTGGCAAAACTAATAATATGCATCACTATTGTATTACTTTTGATATTCATTTTAGCCGGTGTAAAGTTAATTTGTTTCAATGTACCGGTAGGCACCTGCGGCTTATAGACATGTGCTGCTTATTTATGTTAAAAATAATTATTTTAAAAAAATTCAGTGGGCTTATATTCAGGTGCGTTCAATAGTCCGGAAATTACGGTACTTCACAATGGTTTCAGAGGAGCACATTTCTCCCTGAGTTAAGCTCCTTTTGTTCTCATCGCTTCTCTTTTCATCAACAGAACCATCTGTGGCCTTTGTTTCAGCTTAGGCTGTTTAGCATTTCATGTCTTTACCATTAACACTTTCTGACTCCATTCCATGTTGGCTTTAAGATCAAAGAATGTCTGCTTGCATGGATTTTCAAGTCGAAACAAATCTACAGCTGCTCAAAACATTCTGCATAATTCAAGGGACTTTTTTAGTGTGAGTTAGAAAATTCAGGGGTACGTTCGTCGTAGGATTGAAGCTAAGTTAATCAATTGGCCTTTTAGCCCGTTAAGATTAGCGAGCTGATTGAGAACAGCAAATATCGGTTCGTTAACGGCTGATCCGCATCCTAATCATGTGGTTAATTTCAACCAGGCTAAAGTTATCATGGCATTTGCGCGTGCACGTCCTACTTCAAAAGGCAGGAAAGGTCGATCACCAAAACCATGATTTTCTAACGGTATAATGGTTCTAAACTCAAAGAAAAGGGCTCTTTTTTTCTACGCTGGCGAGTAGGAGATGAACATGAACGCTTATGAAGAATACAAGACCATAATCATGGCAAAATTCAACACCACCACCAAGGTGTGTTGGGATGTTTATAGGGTGATATCTATGTATGAATACCTGACGGCAAGTGTCCACTGGTGCAGAGGTTTCCTCTACCGGTTTGAATCTGCATGGTTGCTAGTTCAAATCCCCTCACCTCCTTCCTCGATGTAGTTTTACATTTCCTTGGAAGTCGCTTTGAATAAAAGCGTCTGTTAAATGACTAAATGTATTAATAACAAATGCAATAAATTGAAGCAGTGAAAATAAATTGTCTGTATTTCTCTCTATTCTTATCATGAGTCCACCTTAATCATTTTCTAAAATAATGATATGCTATGGTGTACTAATAACACTCATATAATTATGAGTGCTTTGTTCTCCGCATCACCGATACTACAAAAATGTACCACTCAGACAGTCAATGTTCGACTGTGGTGTTTGCAATAAATGACTCGAGAAGGTTTTGTAAATTAATGATTCCTTGTCGGCTGAATCGGTAGCGCTCATACAAGAATAATGGATCTTGGCGACTGCAAAGAACTCTCTCCCTCCGCTAATCTAACTCTAATAGGCCTATCAGTCCTTGGTCAATGGGATCCCTCCTTTTTCCGGGGGTGTGGCAAGCTTATCCAGCTACACTTAAGTTAGCCTGCCCTGGAGCAGGTTAGTGCTAATCGATATGTAACTATGGTGATTTATCAAAAGTTGCTTCCACGAACCAAAAAGAGGGGCGTTTTTTATCTTAGCCTGAAAATTAGCTCGCTAAACCGCTTAGCGAGCTACGACGAATACCCCCCAGGTCTGACACTACTAGAGGGGGTTTTGACTGGTAATGTTGAAAACAAAGATATTTGTTAATGGGTCAAGTACGCACATAATTAGTTATTATAATAATTTTGACATAGTTTCATAAATAATTAATGCATTTTTACATTTCCATCAGACAGAATATTCTAGGTTGTGCTATTTGCAACACATGTACTGTGAAGAAAATGTATTTCCCCCTTAACAAAGGAATCTAATTTTCTTCCCTCTTCAGATTGGGCATTCCAGCACATTCTTCACTTTTTTACTTCACTGCCACTAGATGGTCACATTTCTCACTTCTGCATGAACTGAAATACCCAATTCCCTCCCTCAGTGACTGATTGGTAGTTTCTGATTGGTCGACTTACCTTGTTTACAGTGAAAATCCAAAAGCAAACGAGACTGCGAACAGATTTAAGATCCACTGCCACAAACGTCACTGTAAATATACTGTTTGTATATGGATAGTCTTGTCTTATATGTGTTGAGAAGTTGAGGGCAAAAGGGCTTCTTCTCTTTGACCTCCCTGTATGAATGAAGGACAACGAGTTTTTTTCGGCTGCTAACATGCATTGGTCAAAACTGCTCACATTGTCAGAACTCTGTGGTATGTGGTATATGTGGACCAAACTGTGAATCTTTTCTCATTAATTTTAGACAAAAACTCTTTTCTCATTTATACTCCACCACTTGCAAAACTCTATGTGACACTATTTTCAAAACTGTAAACAGAACTATTAACATTCAAAACGTCTCGGTTACTTACGTAACCTCGGTTCCTTAAGCAGGAACCAGATATAACAGAAGTCAGTCATGGACCCAAATCGAAGCATTTATCCATTCACGCCTGAAAGGCTGCGATTCGTCCGAGCTCTCTCCTGAGCCCGCCCCCTCAGGAGCTTATAAATTCAGCAGCGCAACACGAATATATCCTTGGAAAGAAAACTGAGCAAGAAGTATCTAACCAAGGCAACACTGTACACGCTAAACTTGTTATATCTGGTTCCTGCTTAAGGAACCGAGGTTACGTAAGTAATCGAGACGTTCCTTATCGCAGTTCACTGCGATATAACAGAATGGGACCCTATACATTCCCGCGTGATAGTACAGTGGCAGCCAACTTTATTCATTGCCTTTGCCCTCCTAGAGGTTCATACGGCAGCTGGTGGTGAACATTTTACAGGGTAACCTTTAACATAGGCGGCAGGGATCAGTGATCCCACGCCCGTAGGAAACCACCCTGGGATGGTTCATATGCAACATACCATGTAGACCAGTGGTCACCAAACTTTTTTGGCCAAAGATCACAAACTCTGCCTTGGTGACAGGCAAGATCTACCTATTGAGGCGTTGAGAGAAAAAGACTGTCCAGACTGTACTTACAACTTAACTTTTTATTTAGCCTAATTGTAATTGAGTGAAATTAAACACTTTGGTCCAGCTTTCAAATTGATGTGACCACAGAAGAACACACTAAATCACTTAATTTCAGTGCAACATAAAAAGGAAAATATTTGTTAACCGCACACAATATGAACAAGAAAAAACACATTTGCAATGAGCAGGCTGGATATGAACTGCTTTATTTATCAACTGAAGTTACAACACAACACTGACAATCTTTGTTTTCAGATCATTTGACAGTTGTTTTGAGGCCCCCATGTTGCCACTCTTCAGAGGAGAATCAAGGAGAAGCACATCTTGCAATTGGCTACCTTAGATAGTTTTTCTAATGATTGAATGCACCTTTCTATGGAATTGAAGGCTTAACAAGCTAATCTGGCTGATTATGTGTTGCAAGTATTCAGTATTGAGTAGTTACAGGTATTCAAATCATGAAAATGATTAGGGTGCCTAAATATTTGCACAGCCTATTTTTCACATTTGATTTAATTTCAAATACTGCTACACTAAATATCTTTGTCTGGAAAACACCCCAGTACTCAGTGTTAAATAGAAAATGAATAATATACCACTGTGATCTTTTTTTGGTGAAGACAGAGTAAATTATCATGCAGCCTCAGAGGGTGCCAAAACTTTTAATACGACAGTATGCGTGCATATTAATATTTCGAAAACCAACACGGTAATTGGAATGAAGTGGGAGTGGCAGATAACTAACATAAGCGCAAACGTACTCATGAACGTCACCTTTAACATTAATATTAATATTTCGAAACACGTTGCAGTGTTAAACGAGTCGTAGAAGTTAAAATAGACAAATATCTGTCTCGAAAACCTTTCATTTGGGTAAGCTAATACATAACGTTAATCTATAAATAGACTTAGGATATCAGTTTATTTAACAAACTGGCCGATAACCAAGATAACTACGACATCCAAGAGAGCTCGAGGATGTTATGCACGCGAGTTGAGCCTAGTTGCGAGCTGTCAGACGAGCTGTCAGAATGTTGGAAATCTCTCTACATTGGTCAGACATTCTGCAACTTTACCCAATCCGACTGAACATGTTGAACTCTTCCGACAGTACCCGACAATGACCAACAAACACCAACTGCTGGCGCACACTGACCCAACTGTTGGTGTTTGTTGGCGTTTGTTGGAGAATGTTGGCGTTTGACGGGGCAGTGTGCAAGCTGCTTTAGAAGGGGCATTTAGTGGGAAGGCCTGAATTTGAGAGAAATCGTTGGTGATTACGTTCATATCAACTCTACGGACATCCTCAGATTTAAATAGCTGGCGTTCATGAATCAGGCGGAGATCTTTTCTGACGTTGGTCTTCCGAAGTCCGTTAGAAAACATTTCAGAAGACACTTCAGAAAATGTTAAATTTTTTTTTCTTTTTTTTTCTGTATTTAAAACAATAAATAATTTGGAGATCGACAGGGAAGGTCTTCGAGATCGACACGTCGATCGCGATCGACAGGTTGGCGACCTCTGATGTAGACACTAATGAACACACTCATCATTATATCGTTCTCAGGCCAGGGGATTCAGAGATCGCCCGCCTGTAGAACCCCATGTAGAAAACTAGGTTCAGCCACATCTAACATAGAATCTAATGAAAGTGTGGCGAGAACTCCAGCTTGCAGCTTTGCAAATATCTTCCACTGAGACTCCCTTTAGTAAGGCCCAGGAAGACGAGACCCCCCGCGTAGAGTGCGCATGCAACTTTTCCAGGGGATCTAAAGACAAGTTCTTATAAGACAACATGATAGCCTCTACTATCCAACGGGAGAGGCTCGGTTTTGATAGAGGTCTGCCTTTTGCGCGTGCACCGAAGCACACAATAGCTGATCTGACTGTCTGAAAGCTCTAGTGCGCTCTGCGTAACAGCGGAGAGCGCGCACTGGACAGAGTTATTCAAACGTTCCTCCTCTGCTGACGCAAAAGGAGGAGGCGAGAAAACTGCTAATTCAATCACCTGATTGCGGAATGGGGTTACCACCACTTTAGGTGTGTAAGCAGCATTAGGTCGCATAACCACTCTGTCACCAGCGATCGAGAACTGAAGGCACGATGGACTGACTGACAGGGCTTGCATGTCACCAACGCGTTTTGCTGACGTTAACGCCAGCAGCAGCGCGGTCTTTAAAGAGACAAACTTTATGTCCACTGTCTCCAGGGGCTCGAACGGAGGCCCTGTGAGAGCACGTAACACCAATCAGATCCCAAGAGGGTATGAGGTGTCTCTCTGGCAGCCTGAGCCGTCTCACCCCCGCCATAAAGCGTGACGCTAGCGGGTGACTGCCAGGAGAACTGCCATTAATGCCTGCGTGGCAGGCTGAAATGGCAGCCATGTACACTTTGAGAGTAGAAGCCGCCTTCCCCTCATCAAACAACTGCTGTAGGAATTCTAGAATAACGCCCAGCGCGCAGTTAATGGGGTCGCTGACGCGCAGCACACCACCGTCAAAACTGCGCCACTTCAGCGTATACAGAGCCCGTGTTGATACAGCTCGGGCACTCTGTATTGTAGCCACCACCGCGTCCGACAAGCCTGACGCTATGAGCCTGCACCTTTCAGGTGCCAGGCCTGAGACGCCACCACTCCGGATGGGGGTGCCACACTGTCCTGTGCGCCTGCGTTAGGAGGTCTCTCCGTAGAGGCAGCTCCCAAGGCTGCTGCACTGACATATTGAAGATCCTGCCCACGGCTGGTTGGGCCAGTGGGGGGCTATCAATATCAATTCCTGCCCTCGTCCGCAATCCTGCACAGCACCTGCTGGAGGAGCGGGATCGGGGGAAAAGCATATAGGGTAGGCTGGCCACTGGTGGCCCAGCGCGTCTATGCCTAGTGGGGGATCGTCGCCCCTAGCGAGAACCAGAGCGGGCAGCAGGTGTTCTGCCTGTTCGCGAACAGGTCCACCTGCGCCCTTGAAAAAACGCACCCAGATCTGCTATCACTGTGGGTGAAGACACCAGTCTGCTGCTCGAGGATCGCCCCTCGATAACAGGTCCGCACCGTAGTTGAGGTGACCTGGTATATGAACTGCCCTGAGGGAAGGACGTGCCGCTGCCCACAGGAGCAGGCGAGTCGCCCAATGGTGCAGTGACGGGGAGCGCACTCCGCCTGGCGATTTATATACGCCAAGGCGCAGTGTTGTCCGTCCTCACTAACACATGCTGACCACTCAGCTGGGCAGAAAGTGTTGTAGAGCCAGGACTACTGTCGCAGTCTAACACATTTATATGAGACGCGGCCTCTGTCACAGACCAGAGACCGTTCACGCCTCTCCCTTCGCAGACCGCTCCCCACCTTTGGTGGAGGAGTCTGTGGTCACCACTAGCGCGCGTCACTATGCCCATAGTGCCTGACGCGCGAGAAACCAGGGGGTTCTCCAGATCGCCAGGGCTTTCCTGCATCTGGAGGACACTACCTGCGATGCTGTCTGTGACTGCGTTGAGCTCATAGACAGGTACCATATTTGGAATGGCCGCATACGCAACATCCCCAGCGGGAGCGATAGCGGCCGACGCCATCATTCCTAACAGGCGTTGGCAGCACAGCGACGAGACTGACTGTCCCGTCGGAACTGGCGCACACATGTTTTGATGGCATTTATTCCGTTCTTGAGACAGCCTGACCTCCATGGAGGTGGAGTCTAGAACATGCCCAGAAAATGCGTAACTTGCTGGGCACAGAACGCTTTTTTCCTGTTTATTACAAAGCCCAGTCGATACAGGTGTGCCACCACTAGATGGCCATCCTGCACGCTGCAGCCTTTGAATGAGCAGCATTAACCAGTCGTCCAAATAATTGAATAAGCGCAAGCCGCGTAGTAATGGGGCGATGGCTGCTTCTACGCACTTTGTGAAACCCTCGGCGCCAGAGCTAGGCCGAACGGGAGTGCGTTGAATTGGTACGCTATTCCTCCGAACGCAAACCTCAGATATCTTATGTCTGTGGTGGATCGGAACGTGGAAATATGCGTCTTTAAGTCTATCGTGATAAACCAATCGTTTGGCTTATAACTGCACTACCGGCGTGGGGTCAGCATTCTGAACCGTAGCGGCATGAGTGCTTTGTTCAACACACGTAGATCTAATATTGGCCGATAATTCCCGTCCTTTTTGGGACCAGGAAGTAACGGCTGTAGAAGCCTGAAGCTTCCTCCTCGGGAGGCACTACCTTATCGCTTCTTTTGAGCAGGGAGACTATCTCTTCCCGTAGGAAGTGAGACTGCCCTGCTGCACCACTGATTGGATCACTCCGCTGAATGGCGGAGGGGACGGGCGAATTGCAGCACGTACCCTTTGTGATCGTTCTCAGCACCCATGGTGACACTGCGCATGCGCGCCAACTCGCAACGCAGCCTGCCAGGTGGGCTTTGAGTTGAATTGTCGGGAACTAACCCGCTCATGGTCAATGAGTCTAAGCCTAGATCTGCGCCCGCTCCGCCTAGGGAGGGGACGAGATCTGGGGTTGCCCCCTCATGGTTTTGAAAAAAATGGGGGTGCGATTGCACTGTGTGCATCGCGGGGGGAGTCGCACAAGCATGTCGGGCACTGCGCCTACTGGGAGGATGTTGGACATATGAGTGTGGTGCTTGTGAGAACCTGCTTACCGTGCTGACATGATTTTTGCATGTGAGCAACGGGCGATTTCTGTGGAGGCGGTGTGGGCTCCACCGCTCCCCCTGTGTGGTCATCGGGCAACTGTCACCATCAGGTGGCCGGAGGCTTGCTCTTGCCCTTCCCGCGGCGAGCGGCATGCTGCCGCGGGGCTTGGGCTGCGCCCTGGGCCGGGCGCGCAGCTGCTGCTGCTGGCTGCGGCTGAGCGGGGGCGGAAGGGGTGTCTTGCCAGCCTCGCCTGGTGGGCACCTTTGCCGGTGGGGCTGGCGAGCGGAACCCGCTTCTCTTTTGGCCCTGGGTGGGCGTAGTGTGCCCCGATGAGGACTGCTCGCCCGACCCGCTAGAGCGAGGCATCCAAGCCTGGAATACCTCCCTGCTCTTTTGCTGCTCCTCGAACTTGGCAGCCATAGTGTCATACTGCCTTGCCCGGAAGACGCCCTGGACACAGCCGGGGCCGTCGAGGAGCGGTGCTTTTTCCCTGTCTGTCACTTGGCCAGCGACAGCCACAGGGACCGTCTGGGTAGCCACCGCCGTACCCATCACCCTCCCCAGGAGCGGCTGGGACGTGCACCTGGTGAGGCCCGGAGGGATAGGTTCCGTTGCCCGACGGAGCCACACCGTGATGATGATCCTCCCCCAGCGATGAGGCCAGCTCCGCCAGGAGGCTTGGCCTGGTAACCCATACAGGCACGCGCCGTCGTATTGGGTCGTGAGGGCAAGCCTGCCCCTGCAGCCAAGTAGGCTTTCTCAGCCAGCGCCGCCTGGTTCGTGGGCAGGAGGGGCTTCTGGCCGAGGCGCATCGTGGGGGAGGCGGGCGAGAGGTAGCCCGCCACTGCATCCTCGACCGGAGGGAAGGAGAGGTAGCCACTCTCACTAGCCCTGTCGAGGTGCATGTACGGGGCGAACCCCGGCACTGGGGCACAGCCCGAGTAGGGGGTCGCCCACGTCGCCTGCAGCTCCTCGTGGACCTCCGCAAAGAAGGGGAGGGCACTAGGAGCTGGTGTGGCGGGGCCAGCGTAAAACTCCCCGTCCAGCAGCGAGGACCGCACGCTGGGAGGGAGAGGGAGCCCGAGGCAGCTGGCTGCTCTCAGCGCAACCTCGTGTAGTTGCTGGCCCAGAGTCCGTGATGTGGCCGGGGGAGAGGTTGCCCGCGGCTGAAGATCCTGACTCAGCTGCATGGCGTCCTCTTCCGAGTCGTGCTCGTCAGAGTAGTCCAGCAGACTGTCATCATCCAGTCCGAAGTCCAGCTCCAGCGTGGGCTGGTCTTCGGCTGGTGGTAGCTCCACCGCCTCGTGGCCCGCGGCCCTCAGGCTGGCAGGCGGCGGCGACGGGGAGAGGCTCACGGGTGAAGCTGCGGCGGTAAAGCGGCCGCTTGCACTCACGTTGCCCAAGGCTGAGGGCGCACTCGGTCCTTCGGGGGTAATAACCCCGGATGGAGCCGGTGCAGCCCTCTCAGCGTCAGGCTAGCACAGATGCCACAGGCAGGGTCGACGCCTGAGAGCGCCGCTTCTGTGTGGGCCCTGCCGAGGTTTAGTCAGAAACTTAGCCAGCTAGTTAGCTAGGATAGTGGCTCTATTTCCAAAAATCAGTTGAGTCAACGAATTTTGCAGCGCTCTGAGCTAGTGAGGGTAAAAAGAACCCGAATAACTTCACCAACTCGTAGAGAGCAAGAAGCACACAAAACTCTTTGACCTGGTAGCGTAGAGGAATTACTCGGAGCTGGGGCTTCGTCTTGCGAAGTTTTCAAAGAGGATATATTCGTGTTGCGCTGCTGAATTTATAAGCTCCTGAGGGGGCGGGCTCAGGAGAGAGCGTGGACGAATCGCAGCCTTTCAGGCGTGAATGGATAAATGCTTCGATTTGGGTCCATGACTGACGATAAGGAACAGAATTATAGCAAATTCCATGCAATTCTGCAGTAACCATATTGAAATATATAGAAAATCTTAGCAGGAAGTTTACAACAAAATGAAAACAACAACAACAACAACAAAACAAAATTACCAAAAAGACAAAAGGGGATGTTCGGATTGATTTAGTTTGGAAACAAGGGTTCCTTATCGCAGTTCACTGCGATATAACAGTATGGTACATGACGTCAGTTATGGGGTACAAATCGAAGCATTTATCTATTCACGCCTGAAAGGCCACGAGATCTGTCAGCAGCGCGCTCCTGGGCCCGCCCCCAGGAGTCCTAATAATCTTATTACGCGCCCTCAGATCTGCCTCTTTTTGAAACTTCGCAAGACGGAGTGAACATCTGCGAGCAAATCTCAAACGCCTCTAACCACAGTCAAAAAGAGGTTTTGTGTTGCTTTTCGCTCTCTACGGGTTGGTGAGTTATCTGGGTCCTTAAACGCCTCCACTAGCTCCAGGGCGCTACAAAAATTCATTGGCTCACCAAAATTTTTAAAAGTAGTGGCTGCTAATCCTGGCTGCCCTGGCTTGGCTAAGTTTCTGACTAGCCTGCTAGCTTGCTAAACCAACGTGTTCGTTGCAGATAGTGTGCTTGTGTTTTAACATTCTTCTCTACTTTCAGATTGAAAAAAAGATGGCCAGACACTACCCGACTGCGGTCACATCCGTCCAAGGGCGACCACCACCGTCGGGCGTACCTGCCTAGGCCAGGGACCACGCAGAGGGCGCGCTTTTGGGCAAAGCCCCTGTCTGTTCATCTGTGCTAGCTCCCGCTAGCTAAGCTACAGGCGCCTTGCGTTCTGGAAGCGCAAGGACGCAGAGGAGACTGCACTGGTAACATCCGGGGCTAACGCCCCCGTAGGAATGAGTGCGTCTTCAGCCTTGGACTTGGTGAGACGTGAGCAGTCGCCTTGCAGCGGCAGCTCCGCCCCCCGGTCTCTCCCCATCTCCGCGCCTGTCTGCCCTGGGCTGCGGCGCAGCGAGGCTGAGGAGCTTCAGCCAAAGCGGTGTCCAGCCTGAACTCAAGCTGGACATCAGCCTTGGATGATGATAGTCTGCTAGACTTCTCCGATGAGCACAGCTCAATCGCTGAAGCAATGCAGACGAGCCATGGCGTTAGGATGCGGGTGGAGACACCTCCTACCTCGTCTCGGCTCCTGGGCCAGCAACTCCACGAGGTTGCGCTGAGAGCAGCCAGCTGCCTCGGGCTCCCTCTCCCTCCCCTCCCAGCGTGCGGTCCTCGCTGCTGGACGGGGAGTTTTATGCTGGCCCCCGCCGCGTCAGTTCCCAGCTGCATCCCCCTTTTTCGAGGAGGTGCAACGGAGGAACTGCAGGCGACATGGGCGATACCCTACTCGGGCCGAGCCCCGGTGCCGGGGTCGCGCCCTACATGCAGCTCCACATGGCTAAGGAGAGGGGCTACCTCTCCTTTCCTCAGGTGGGGGATGCAGTAGCGGGCTACCTCTCGGCCCGCCTCCCCACGATGCGTCTCGGCCAGAAGCCTCTCCTGCCCACGCGGGTGGGCAGACACCAAGGCTCAGCTGGCAGAGAAGCCCTACTTGGCTGCAGGGCAGGCTGCCTGCACAACCAATCCGGCTGCATTGCTACAGCGCTACCAGGCAAAGCTCCTGACTGAGCTTGCCTTGTCGCTGGGGGAAGATCACCCGTCTGTGGCAGAACTCCGTCGCGTGACGGATCTGTCGCTCAGACTAACTCGGTGCACGTCACAGGCACTGGGAGGGTGATGGGTGCCGCGGTGGCTACCCAGAGGTCTCTGTGGCTATCACTGGCTAAGCTGTCAGACAGAGAAAAAGCACCACTCCTCGACGCCCCGGTCTCTGTCCAGGGCGCCTTCGGGGAGGCAGTGGTCACAATGGCTGCCAAGTTCGAAGAACAGCAGAAGAGCAGAGAGGTATTCCAGGCTTGGATGCCTCGCTCTAGTGGCACGGGTGAGACGTCCTCCTCAGGACACACCACACCCGCCCTCCAGCGCAGCCTGCAGCACAGCAACCAGCTGCGCGCCCTGCCCAGCCGCGGGCGAGGCAGAGGGAGACCTCAGGCTTCCTGATCGTGACAGTCAGCCACTCGTCACACAGGGGGGAGCGGTGGAGTCCACACCGCCTCCACAGAAATCAGCCCGTCGCTCACCATGTGGAAATCATGTCCAGCACGGTAAGCAAGGTTTTCACAAGCCAACAATCATATGTCCTAACTCCTGTCCCAGATGGCGCAGTGCCCAGGCATGCTTGTGCAACTCCCCCCGCGATGCACACAGTGCAATCGCACCCCCACATTTTTTTTCAAAAACATGAGGGGGCAGCCCCAAATCTCGTCTCCCTCCCTAGGCAGAGTGGGTGTAGATCTAGGCTTAGACTCATTGACCATGAGCGGGTTAGTCCCCGACAAATTCAACTCAAAGCACAACCTCCCTGGTTGTGTGGCGAGTTGGCGCGCATGCGCAGTGTCACCATGGGTGCTAAAGACGATCACAAGGGGTTACGTGCTGCAATTCGCCCGTTCCCCTCCGCCATTCAGCGGAGTGATACAGTATGTGGTGCATCGAGAACAGTCTCACTTCCTACGGGAAGAGATAGTCTCCCTGCTCAGAAAGGAGGCAATAAGCATAGTCCCTCCCAAGGAGGAAAATGCAGGCTTCTACAGCCGTTACTTCCTCGTACCCAAAAGAGACGGGAATTATCGGCCAATATTAGATCTACGTGTGTTAAACAAAGCACTCATGCCGCTACGGTTCAGAATGTTGACCCCACGCAGGCTTGTGCAGTTTATAAGGCCAAACGATTGGTTTATCACGATAGACTTAAAAGACGCTTATTTCCACATTCCGATCCACCACAGACATCTGAGATATCTGAGGTTTGCGTTCGGAGGAATAGCGTACCAATTCAACGCACTCCCATTCGGCCTGTCCCTAGCGCCGAGGGTATTTACAAAGTGCGTAGAGGCAGCCATCGCCCCATTACGTCTACGCGGCTTACGCGTTTACAATTATTTGGACGACTGGTTAATTGCTTCTCATTCAGAGGCTGCAGCAGTGCAGGACGGCCATCTAGTGGTGGCGCACCTGTATCGACTGGGCTTTGTAATAAACAGAGAAAAAAGCGTTCTCTGCCCCAGGCAAGTTACGCATTTTCTGGGTATGATTTTAGACTCCACCTCCATGGAGGTCAGGCTGTCTCAAAAACGGATAAATGCCATCAAAACATGCGTGCGCCAGTTCCGACGGGGACAGTCAGTCTCGTCGCTGTGCTGCCAACGCCTGTTAGGAATGATGGCGTCGGCCGCTATAGCACTCCCGTTGGGGATGTTGCGTATGCGGCCATTCCAAATATGGTACCTGTCTATGAAGCTCAACACAGTCACAGATAGGCATCGCAGAGTAGTGGTGTCCTCCAGATGCAGGAAAGCCCTGGCGATCTGGAGAACCCCCTGGTTTCTCGCCGCGTCGGGCACTATGGGCATAGTGTCGCGTCGCGTGGTGGTGACCACAGACGCTTCCACCAAAGGCTGGGGAGCTGTCTGCGAAGGGAGAGGCGTGAACGGTCTCTGGTCTGTGACAGAGGCCGCGTCTCACATAAATGTGTTAGAGCTGCGAACAGTAGTCCTAGCTCTACAACACTTTCTGCCCAGGCTGAGTGGTCAGCATGAGGACGGACAACACTGCGACCTTGGCGTATATAAATCGCCAGGGCGGAGTGCGCTCCCCGTCACTACACCATTGGGCGACTCGCCTGCTCCTGTGGGCAGCGAGGCACGTCCTGTCCCTCAGGGCAGTTCATATACCAGGTCACCTCAACTACGGTGCGGACCTGTTATCGAGGGGCGATCCTCGAGCAGCAGACTGGTGCCTTCACCCACAAGTGATAGGTCAGATCTGGGTGTGTTTTTTCAAGGCGCAGGTGGACCTGTTCGCGAACAGGCAGAACACCTGCTGCCCGCTCTGGTTCTCGCTAGGGGGCGACGATCCCCCACTAGGCATAGACGCGCCGCTCCTCCAGCAGGTGCTGTGCAGGATTGCGGACGAGGGCAGGGAATTGATATTGATAGCCCCCCATTGGCCCAATCAGCCGTGGGCGGCAGATCTGGTCAATATGTCAGTGCAGCAGCCTTGGGAGCTGCCTCTGCGGAGAGACCTCCTAACGCAGGCGCACAGGACAGTGTGGCACCCCCATCCGGAGTGGTGGCGTCTCAGAGCCTGGCACCTGAAAGGTGCAGGCTCATAGCGTCAGGCTTGTCGGACGCGGTGGTGGCTACAATACAGAGTGCCCGAGCTGTATCAACACGGGCTCTGTACACGCTGAAGTGGCGCAGTTTTGAGCGGTGGTGTGCTGCGCGTCAGCACAACCCCATTAACTGCGCGCTGGGCGTTATTCTAGAATTCCTACAGCAGTTGTTTGATGAGGGGAAGGCGGCTTCTACTCTCAAAGTGTACATGGCTGCCATTTCAGCCTGCCACGCAGGCATTAATGGCAGTTCTCCTTGCAGTCGCCCGCTAGCGTCACGCTTTATGGCGGGGGTGAGACGGCTCAGGGTGCCAGAGAAACACCTCATACCCTCTTGGGATCTGCTAGTGGTGTTACGTGCTCTCACAGGGCCTCCGTTTGAGCCCCTGGAGACAGTGGACATAAAGTTTGTCTCTTTAAAGACCGCGCTGCTGCTGGTGTTAACGTCAGCAAAACGCGTTGGTGACATGCAAGCCCTGTCAATCAGTCCATCGTGCCTTCAGTTTTCGATCGCTGGTGACAGAGTGGTTATGCGACCTAATGCTGCTTACACACCTAAAGTGGTGGTAACCCCATTCCCCATCAGGTGATTGAATTAGCAGTTTTCTCGCCTCCTCCTTTTGCGTCGGCAGAGGAGGAACGTTTGAATAAGCTCTGTCCAGTGCGCTTACGTAACCTCGGTTCCTTAAGCAGGAACCAGATATAACAAAGTTGGTGTGTACAGTGTTACCTTGGATTGATTGTCTTGCTCAGTTTCTTTCCGAGGCAGATCTGAGGGCGCGTAATAAGATTATAGGACTCCTGGGGGGCGGGCCCAGGAGCGCGCGCTGACAGATCTCGCGGCCTTTCAGGCGTGAATAGATAAATGCTTCGATTTGTACCCCATGACTGACGTCATGTACCATACTGTTATATCTGGTTCCTGCTTAAGGAACCGAGGTTACGTAAGTAACCGAGACGTTTGGAAGGTTTAGAAAGAGATCGAGAGGCAAGATACTCCCCTTCCTTTGTTGTTTTGTGGGATAATGTGGCATTCCACCACTGTGCTGCAGTCCCTGCCTGGTTTGCTGCCCATCCCAGGATGTCAGCACTATTCCTGCCTCGTCCTAAACCCCCTAGAGGAGTCTATCTCCGCGTAGAGGTGGGAGGGTTATGACCCCCATCCACATGTTCAGAATACCTTACTGGATGCCATGAATGTGGGGTGTGGAAACACTTCTCCTGAAGGCTGCGAGGGTTGGATAAGACATTCCAGAAGATCACTTCCAACATGCATCGCCAGAGAACACAGGATGTGATGTTGAAGAGAACTTGTGGCCAAATGCAGGAGAGAGGGAGAACTAGAACCCCTTAGTCTGATTCAGTCTTGTTAGGTGTATACTTTACTACAGTCAATGAAGTGGAAAGGTGTTGTTCTTATTCTGTAATGAAATACTGATTTACGTGGAAAATCCTTCAACGTCAATAAAAGCTTATTTTTGTTATGCTCCCTGTTAGTGTTTTAAGGTCAGTGTGTTATGAGTGACAATGTATGCTTTGTGTGTTATATGTGTTATAGTCAAATTAGTTTATTTTGAGACATGAATTTAGTGTTTTGGTGGTTTGAGTGAGTTTTGGAGGTGAGATTGTTTGGCCAAGATGCATGTTGGCAACACAGACTTTATGAAGAGTTTTTGAAAAATGGCTTAAATGCATGTTAGCAATCGTAAAAAAAATCTGTAAAGGCAAAAGCACACACAACTGCAGTTAACCTGACTTGATCTAGACTCAAACTTACCTTTTCACAACTGCTCCTATATTAACCTCTTCTGGATTCAGAGCTTGGGGGAAAGTAAGTGACATTTGAAGGACGTGTTTGCTTCCTGAGTGAAGGTGCTTCATACACTCTTCAGTTCAGCCTTCGAGGATTTCATATGAAACCATGTACATTTCATTTATACATCAATACATAAAATAATTTAACGTCTCAAGAGTATCATTATAGGTGTACACATTAACAAGACATCCTAATCATAGCAAGTTCAGTTTTTCGTCTTTGTCATCAGGGCAACACTACTAACACTATAAAGACTGGATGATTACTGTGCAATTAACACCTTTTGATCCTCTCTCTCTCTCTCTCTCTCTCTCTCTCTCTCTCTCTCTCTCTCTGTCTCTTCCACATGTGTGTTACCCAGCTCAGGTGTGCCTGCGTGACCGCCTCACCTACCGCTTCTGCCAGACCCTCCAGTGGCTCGGCCGCTGCTACCTTGCCACTGTGCGTACTCAGTGCTGCAAGACCTGCGCTCAGTGGACACACGCCACTGACAAGACCACCCACCGCTGAGGCACAGCAAAGGTCAGGGAACACGCTGGGTGGCAGAAAATCAAAAACTGCAGCCCACGTATATAAACTCAAAACACGTTCACGCATTCATGCACACACACATACGACAGTCACACACACACACACACAATAAAAAGACAAATACATGCACACACAAATTAACAGACGTGCAAACACAGATGCACCCACACAAAAAGCAGCAAAGAGGAGACAGGCTATGTGAAATCCAAAGCAGTCTTTTATCTGCTGTTGTGAAAAGAAAGTTGACGTCCACATCCAGGATCCTGCAGTGATCTCCTCAAGGGGCCGCTCCATCTGCAGAGCCCCCTGCATCTCACTCACAAAAGAGACACATCTCAAAAAAGTACCATTATACCAATCAAGGGGGTGTATTGAGCCATCTCAAAAAAGTGACAGCTGGAAATATTCCACTTTCTTAACATTTGGACTGTACAGCTACGTATACCAGGATTCCCAGAATGCCCAACAGCATTCTGGCTGCAAGAGAGGCGGATGTTTGTGGTCCATTGAAGACATCACCACACAACTCTGAAGGCTCTCAGTGACCCAGTGCAGATTTTCTGAAAATAGTTCTGGAGTATGTGGTCTCTTTTTCGGTAACATTTCCTTATGTACTCGTCTTATTGGTGTATTGTTTTTATTTTGTGCTGTCAGAGAACAGCATGTTGTCTGGCTCTACACAGAACGGACAGTACAGTACACAGACTTGACAAGCGGTCTAATTTAGCATGCGGTCACATGGTAAACACAGAGGTACCGTGTGCAGCCTTAACAATGCTTTATTTTGGCTGCAGCTGACACCTACACAAGAACAAAGCGGGAGAAAAACACACAAAAAAGTAAATCAATTGGTGCTTCAAAAGAGACCTGGTGCTAGACTCAGTCAGGTGTTGGCTGGCCAGTGCCTTTTTCTACTTGAATTTTTTTAAACGCTCCATTTGTAGCACTAGATTTAGCATCACCACTTAAAGTCCCATGTACACACAGCTGAACGTAAGTGGGACTGTATACATGTGACATTGTTAATCATGTGATTTTTCATGCTTTGATTTTTTTCTGTGTGTTGTTTTTTGTTATTTTAACACAACACGTGATGGGTGTACAGATTTTGAAATAAGGTATTATGTTGAACCCTAAAGGAAAACAGGCAGAGACACAGTTTTAAATTCTGGATTGCGTAATGTTCTGTCAATTCAGATTTGTACTTTCAGTGTTCCTTCATTTCCTGTTTCTGTATTAATGTCTTAACGTGATTTGAATAAGTAATTGATTTCTTTCCGTAAATTTAATCTAAACCAATAAAAAAATGCTATTTTGTATGACCTATACAAAACAGTTATGCAATACTACGCCAGAGCCCCCCTTTCCTCTATTTTCTGTTCTGCTCTTTGATCTCATTATTCCACGCGCACAACCACTTGCCACGCAACATCAGAATTAAACAAAAGGGTTACGCCGTCAGACTGTTTACGGTGTTGGAATAATAATGAAATGCACAGGGAGGTTGAGCACACTGTGTTATAGATCAGCTCTCCACGGCCGCCTCAGAGGAAGGCAGTTCAAGGGTGTTTTTCTTTCCAACCAATTAATGTAATTATCCAGGCTCAATCGAATTCTCATTTCCCCCCATTATTTCTGAGAGTAATGTGATGAGTGGGATATAAAAAATGAACACATCATGGTACGATGTAGTTAGTTCTATTGATCTGGGTAGTTCGTTTTCCAAATCATCAGTAAGGCTGAGTGAGAAATGACCATCGAGCACAATGGAGATGCTGTATATCAGTCAGGCACATTTAGTTCCTCCAGAGCTGGCACAGGAGCAAGTGTCACAGACAGGCAGGGAGGTAGGCAGCCAAGCCCAGGAGAGCAAAGATTACGCAATGTGCTGTTCAGAGTGTGTGTCCATGCAACCATGGCCAAGCCAACATTTGATGAGAAAAGATAAAATACCCTTCTTTGAAATGAAAGAAATGTGTCTGCTACTTCTGACTTCCCACATTCCATGTGACATTTCATGGTTTTTGTGTTTTTCCAGCATTGCTATTCAGCATTCCTACTGACTTACTGTTCATATTTTGTCATGGGCTCAGATGACATTCCTTAATTTGATTTATTTGTTCGAATTCTACAACAATCGTAACACATTCATCTGGATGAGATGAGACTGGGTTGGGTTTTTATTTCTCTCAGCAGTGGCGTCTTGATGATGATGATGATGACGGCCATTGTAAGTGACGTCTTTCAAAGTAATTGTTAGGCATCAGTCATGCGCCATGGTGGAAACAGGAAATGGCATGCAAATTGCCAATACAAACAAACAACCCTGATGTTTTTCATGATCCCACTTGTTTATCCGTATGTTTACAAAAAGTGAAAGTATTCCATATAGTATGGTTTGAACTGACTTGTGCTTATTAACCAAAGATGTGTATAAAACATTGCGAAATGTTGCACCTATGCTGAAATGAAGTGTGTGATGACAGAGATAGATGGAGAAGTGTTTCTGATGCAGTGAGATCGAAGACCTAGAGCAGGGGGAAAGACTTCTGAACCACAGTTCTTCCAGCCCTCTCAACATTTCTCTGAACTTCTCTGGATATTTTGTTGTTACTTGGGAGTATCGTTCAATAGAACATCAACAAAAAGAGTTGTTCCATGAATCATTGGTGCATATAAGCTGTTTAATACAGTTCCTTTGTCTAACACAGACCATTGTTTAATCTTGCCAATGGGATAACCATACTAGAACGTGACTGAGCCTAAACAAAACCACTGTCTCAAGGGCAGCTGGTATGAATGAACATCATTTACACAGCTGCTTGAATGGACCTGGTGTTCCTCTGGAATTGTATAGGCTTTTTTAAAAGGATCTTGGTGTGCATAGCCTACTAGCCCTTTGGGTAGTACCAGGCTACTATTTATTTTATAATGATCTGAGTCTCATTTGGCCATGCAAGGAGTCTTTACTTAAGGGCAACCAATGCAATTTGTGCTCCCGAAGGTCAAAAATGACTTATGTCTTCCTCTAGATTAGTTCTGCATACTGAAGCAAATGTGTGACACTGAGGGATTATGCTGATTATTAAAGCTTCATTATGAGAGGAAAAGAGCAAAAACAGAGTCACAAATATTCTCCTGGGGTGACCAGCACAGCAAGACATAGTTGAGTTTAGCATATACATCTGTCAACTAATTTTGCCCTGCAAGACAACTGTTCACAGTTGCGTATTAAATTATCCTTTACCTCT
The DNA here is from genome assembly GCF_900700415.2 of Clupea harengus. NCBI lineage: Eukaryota > Metazoa > Chordata > Actinopteri > Clupeiformes > Clupeidae > Clupea > Clupea harengus. Next base: position 18,978,120 of record NC_045157.1, on the reverse strand, counting down.
GTCAGAGATCCCCTTTAGTCAGCCGTTCAAAGGGCACACATCTATGATCGTAGCACAGCTTCTAAGACATGAGAACTGACAGCTAGAGATAATTCTGTTCAGGTTTTTATAATGCCCACAGGTTACACAATCACAGAGCCTCAAAGTCCTCCTCACTTATCAGTCACACCCACTGACAACCTTTAGGAAGAAAAACATCGCCCTCTAGAGGTTAAATGAAGTATGTCATGCAGTCACCAATTTACAATACAATTAGGTTCACGTCAAAGCAAACATGTCATTTAGTTTTATATAGCACACATTTGGCAGAAAAATATATGAACTATATCAATATAATTCCTTTTTTCTTTCATCTGAATTCATATGTAATATTCACATTAACCTACTCACTTTCCCTTTCACTGTTTATAGTGTTTAGAGACTGCAAACCTATGTTTATAATGGCTGTTCTAATCACCAAGTGTATGATACCAGATTACAGTCACTGTTTCAGAGTAATCCTCGCTGAACACTAACCTCTTGAGCCAGACAAGCACACGGTAGATTGAAGTGTCACTGGTGGCGTGATTGCCCACCTGAAATCTAAGTCTTTTTCAAGGTTGTTTTCTCCCCTCAGACCGTGAGCAGTCGAGGTGCCAGTGCTGCTGTCAGGACCCGGCGAGGCTATGGCATGTGCCGGGACGCAGTCATGCGTGACGACTGACTGACTGACAGCGTGTTTGCTCCCGTGAGGCCTGGGAGCCAGTGACCTGTCACGGTGTATGTCAGTCATGCTTTATGTGCTGTGTGTGTAGTGCATGCACCCACAGTCCTTTAGGGTCTTCTGTGTAGCCTACTTTTAGAAAATTGGCATTAGGCCCAAACTTTGATTTGTTTGTGTAGTGTGGCTTGTAATTTCTTTCATAGTATGAAGGTCACAGGGCTTCTTTAAGTTCATAATAGGTGATTAGCTTTGCTCCCTATGAGCCCATATTTGATACATAATTAGCCACTTTAATGGTTGGGTTGAAAGTGCTGTCGTTTATCATTCTGTTTTCAGTTCAAAAGGCAAGGACAAGTGAAAAAAACACATGCAGTATCACTTATCCAGATTAATTACTGGTTTAAATGGCACATTCATTAATTCACACTATTCAAAGTCACATTGCCCCACAAATCACCTAAAATACCGAAAGTACAATCAAGTACAATCAATCAAGACAACCAAAGGGAAAGCTTGTGTTTTGGAAATCCGATGTACAATATGTTGTTGGAACAGGGTGCTTGTTTTTTTTTAATATAAATTCTACAAGAACTCTGTGCTTTATAGACCATGCAAAGCAATGCATGTAAACAATGAAAAGGGACAGGTAGAAACTGGGAAATGCATCACATGCCCATGTATATATACCAAGCCAGCACATAAAGAAGAGAGAAAGGCTATGTGCATTATTGGTGTACGTTACTTTTTGGATGATGTCACTGCAGGACAATCCAAAAGATACTTTGTATAAAACATAGGAGGCACTGCAATGCATTGTAATGGCAGAACAATACATCTTGTATGTGAGACAATACATTCTGTTATTGATCCCATTCCTCGTTTCAAGGAAAATTTGAGATTAATTGAATAGCACCTCACACTCACACATAAGTCTGATTATTTTGATTAAAGCCCATTCTTACCAACTGACAGCCAAAACCAACAACTGAAGGAGAAATCTAGTTTCATACATAAATTGCCTTATTGTTTGCATCAACTTCACACTGAGTTACACTTGATATTGTTGATCCTGTGTCTCATTTTACCTCTAGGTGGCAATGTTGATGAATCTACTGAGGCAAAAACAAGAGACTGGGGCTTGAATTTCTAAAACATCCATGTAGTTCCGTCTATGAGGGCCATCATTAGCTCTTTCCATCATTTCTCAAGACTACTGATGTTGAAAACTACACCCGTGCCAGAACAAACTGAAGGGGGGGGGCACTTGGTTTTCATGCGGGGGGGAGGGGGGCATTCGGCACATGACTTTAGCAATAAAGCCTTGTTACTGCTAACACAAACACATACACTCACTGTGCAGTGAATGAAAGACCACAGAAGTGCATGGTTTATGCTGTTATAGTCGTTTTCTTGAAGCCATGTATCTTCAAACCTTGTATCATACTTTTTACTCAAGCAAAAGCCTACTAACCAAGACTGTGTCAAAGCAATGGCATGAGACTATAAATACCATAAATAGTGTATTGGTCAGTAGCAGCAAAAGGTTGTTTGTGCGGACAGAAACACCCTAGAAAAGTCCATTAGATCTGTGTGACTTAGCATTGCTAGCACATACTACCATACTGCCACACATACTAGGCCTGCCATACCGGGTCTACAGGCCCCAACTAGAGTATTCAGGAGGTCAGATGGTGAGGGTGTCCAATTAAAGTAACAGGTCGAAGGTCTCCAAAGTTGACTTGTGTAGGAGCATAGCCTTGTATCTGTACTGTCATTAGCGCTGGTATAGATTGAAGCAAAATTAGCTAAGCCCAGCACTTTCCGTACCCAATGTTGAGGGGTGCGCTTTGACACCAGCTATTAATTGTCTTGGCCAGGAGAGAGATCAATGACAAGTGTCAACATGAATGCGCTGCCCACTGGATTATCGAGCAGGGCGCAGTAATTCTGCCTCAACTGTATCTGCATTTCCATTTTTGGGTTTGACCGCAGTGTGATGGATAGAGACATGCCCTCTGACACTGCCCTGTGTTAAGTGATTACAGGGGGGTCCTCAGCTCCGGATATTAGACCGTCAATATTCAAGTACGTATTCGGTAAGCAATAAACTTTCTTTCTGTTATATTTATATTATACTTATATTATAGTTCAGAGTTCAGCTCTCAAGTGGATAGAAAAACTAAAGAGTGATGCCACTGCTTTGCTCAAATGAACAGCCTCTCTGCAGTTAATAATTAACCAGCAGCATGTTTAAATTTCATGTGTCTCTGTGAAAAAAATCACCTGATTTTTTTAGTGCTAATGACTCCTGTATACACTTACATTTACATTTAGTCATTTAGCAGACACTTTTATCCAAAGCGACGTACAAAGGATATGTATAGCATCAGTAGTAGTAGTAGTAGTAGTTAGTATATAACACTCAAATGTGTGCATTACTCTTATCACTGAGTCACTTTTCAAAAGCAGTATAATTGCAACACATAATTTACAACCAAACTTCTCATGTTCTCAGGATGGCCCAACCTGGTAATATTCTGATGGAAGAGATAAGCAGGAACTCTAATGATGGCAGAGTGGTCAGATGGTCTGTGTCTGGTCTTGTTATAGTCCGCGTTTGAACTACAGGTAATGAACAGCTGGAGTGGTAACCGGCTTCAACAGGACCATCATTTCTGCAGGCCACCTGTCAGGTTTCCACAGAGAGAGGACCCAGATGCACGACACAGAGACAGGAGTAAAGCAAAGAGGGAATTATACAGTAATACAGACACAATGAGGAACAGGTGTGCACAGACAATGTTTTGAAACTATCAATGACAGGAAGTAAAACACAACAGGTGAGGGGTGGGTTCAGATGCACAAGGAAAACAAAACCAAATGCATGGCAATACAAAACAGAAGCACATGGCCCGTACAAGAGAAACAGACATAATTGAAGGCCTCATCAAAGAGCTGCACCAGGGTGGAGCACTGCCAAAGGGCATTACTCCAACAGCCCTAATGAGGAAGAGCCTGCGGGAAGAGGCAGCAGAGGCTGCTGCGCCAGAGCCCCTGGGGACCAGCCACAGCTTTGACAGCCGGCCAGCTGGGAACCACTACCATGGAGGCGCTGGGCCAGAGCACCACAAAGCAGCCCCGCTACGGTGAAGTAGGGGTTGCAGCTTCCGTCACGAATGTAAACAAAGATGGCGGCGACGACCTGGAGCAGCAGAAGCCAGTCAGCATTATGATGCCCAAATATGTTTAACCCCCCGGGGACAAAGGCCTGTTACACTTTTTTAGTCTGACATGCCTTGATGTTTTTGTATATTTCATCTAACTAAAAACATTGATGCACAAGTGGCATATATGTAGAAGATTAAAGGTTTCTGGGGGTGTTCTTTTTATGAAATCGCGGAGCTTTAAAGCCATTTTGAAAACAAGAACAAAAAATGAAATATCCCTGCACAGGATGACGATGCACTGTCCTGCCTGCTGCTTTTGGGTCCCAGCGAGAGGGCTGACTAAGGCACGCTAACCAGCACGCTGAGGCAGTGTTTTGGGCAATGCTTTCGAGTGGAGTTCCTGCGGTCCAACCTGCATGGCCGACAAAGACGTGTGGGTGAGCCGCTGCTCACTCTGGCTAATGGCATTGAAAGTCTGAGAAGACAGGCGTACACACACATGCCATCCACTGTGCAAACTGAGCTATACTATTCATCTATCAACTGACCTACACATCCATACCCAGCTGCCTCCCCCACGCACACTGCTTGAAACCCTAGAGTATGCACTGGAGAGGGAGGATGTGGTGGAAGCAGCACAGCAGGGCACGTCTACAAACACATCCCCAAGGGTCAGAGCAGTGGAAGAGTGCGTGACTGGAGGAGATGACTGAACTGATCAGGGAACTGGCCGGCAGCAGACACAACCTCCATCACCCAGACGATGCCTACTCAAATTGGCCGACCACTGCTACTGGTGTGAATGCCAGTAATAGCAAAGCAACACACTTCCTTTCTACATAAAAACAGTATCCAAGAAGCCCATCACAGCACTGAAACGGTCCTAGTCAAAGTTCTGAATGACCTTCTAATCGCATATGATCATGGGTGCATTTCAATACTGGTTTTTCTATACTGGTTTTCAATACGAGTTTTTCAAAATTGGAAAAGGATGAGAAATAGGAACCAGTTTACAACATGTATTTGTGTCCTTCTGAAGATGTGGTGAAAACTGCAGCCAATTCTGGTCGGCCAACACCAATATGAAACACTTCCATTATTAAGGCACCATAGAGAAGTGACACGCAGGACTAACATTAAGTAAAGCTGTGTAGGACCAAGTGGATATGGGACAGATCAAAAATTACCAGATGACTGCTTCCAAAAACAACAGAGAAATGTCTCCCCCATATTGCTTCAAGTGTTACCAATTATTGGTATTATAGACACCTTCATTTTGTTTTGTGGTCTACAAGTTTTGAATTCTTTAAATTTTAATTTAATTCATAGGCTCGGTTTGGGTCAGCACATTTTTACTGCTGATGCTGACCCATCTAAAAGATTCATGAATAAGGTGTCAGATAGTTCAGGTAAGCCATCTGTCACTGCTTTAAAAAAGTATTATGTAAACATGATTAAAATGCAATATTCAGAGTATTCTGAACTACTTTCTGACAAACAATAAAATATGAATGAGCTGCATCAATGTAGGCCTGCAATTTAACCATTCCAGCCCTTCCTAGACATGCTCAGAAAAATACAATGTAGGCTGCTCAATTTAGAATAACAAACATTGCCTGTTTGTGAGGTGTCAAATAGTAGGGTTGTAGGGTTTCTTTTTACGCTAAAACAAACGTGTGACCATTAGGAGCAATATTCATTCTGGAATGTGCTACCTTCAGACCATCAGTCCTTTGGTGGCTGTTTTTCAGTATTTGACATGAGGTGGCAGGCAGTGAAGTTTCGGGTACTAGGCTCTGGTCCAGTGTTTGACTGACAAATGCATCCAGCCTTGAGGTGAGGACAGCGTGAAACAATTCATCTCAGCGCGCCACTTTCTAACGGTCTGATCTGACGACTGTGTCAGTGACCAAAATATGATTTACGTGCCCATAGGTTAGCGGATCTCTGACACGGGCGATGCGCTCTGACGGCGCACTCGTTTTGAAATATAGCACGGACGGTGGGAGGCGGGACTCTATGCAGCAGCACATAACAATGTGCCGGACAGCAAGAAGAATCCTGTCCACAGCCCACGCTTAGTTTCTGTGTGCGTTGTATTAAGAAGTAGGATAGGACATCCGATGAAGTTAGTTTGGTAATTTAAACACGGTTTTAGGTTTGCGTTTCTTTACTGGTTAAATTATGGGGGCCTGGAATGTCACCCTGTTTCTTGTCATCACAGCCTGCGTGTGGAGAGGTAGGGTCTGCATGGCTTTAAATGTACAATACTGAAATACACTACTATACTAGAAAACGACTCTTGAGTGAAAAGTGTCAATATTATCATGCTTATCAAAGCACATGTTTTTTCACAATGTGAATTTTTAGCATTGGGTCAATTTTGTTCTTGGCTGCCTGCTCCATGAATAATTATGCTACTTGGCTTACCGGTGCTTTTTCAATGTTGGCTACTACAGGCTATTGTGCTTTGATATTTAGATAACTAATTATGGTCCTGTTGGTGCGGTGAAAAACCACACATACTAATTGTTAAGTTGGCTCTTGTTCATTTGATTATCGTTCTTAAAAGCTCTGGTGAATCATCATTTTGGCTTACTGCTGATTTGCCCACATAATTTGGAGCTATCACTCAAGAAAGACGATGGTGTGTAAGCTAAACGTTCAGAAAGGCTAATTTTAGGATTTTCAAAATTGTCTGTATCTAGAACTTGTTTAATGATTTTGTAGTGGCTTGGTAATACATTTTCAAACGTAGCTAATACATTTTCAAAAAAGTTGCTTTGGACAATCAATGTAGTATTTGGAGAACAAGTTCCAAATCAGTTAATATTTCTTTTATGTATAGTTTTCTCCTGACGTGATCATTTGATTGATGCTGTAGTGTAGACTCTTGTTTGGATTCTCTTTTGTAGAAATTCAATAGTGGGTTTTGTAGTCTGACGTCTTTTTGCAGAACAACATTCTCTCAGCATGTGTGCTTACTTGCTCCAGTTTATAATATCCATCCATCCATATCAATATTTACTATGTAATTGCTTTTGCGTCCGGCAGTGTCTCCATTTAGTCCATCTTATTGACATTGGGTAGGCCTCTCAAATTGAATAAGACTTCACAATAGATGCCAGGACAGATATTGGCTTGGGATAATAGCACTCTGTTCAGCCCTTTGGTGTGCCCTCTTCCCAAATGAGTTACAGATACTACTGGCTTGACCAGTAAAAGCCTGATGTAATCCAGTCAGTGGATCTCAGACCTCAGTGGAATTGTATTATGAGTAGTTAAGGTCCGATGGGAAATAATTAAGAAACAAAAGCAAGGCTTTCATTAGTGTGTCCCCTGAATAGGGTGTTGTGTGATGGCTACAGGACAAAGTCATCATCTCCTACATTTTCACTTTGATTTGGTGGGAAATCCTCAGGAAACAGAGATGGTAAATAAAAAATCAGCATTGATTTTACATCAGTTAATTTGTAAAGAAATTGACAGGGAAATCCTTTGACCTATCTGGGTGTGGGAGACCGCTAAGCTTTTAGTGGCCATCTGCTTTACTAGTGCCTGATCTCAAATGACACAAGGAAGATTAACAGTGATTGTTATACCTGAGGGTTTGCGAGAGGTTCCAGACCTCAGCACTTCAGGGATGTAAATATACCTCAGGCCCCTGGAGCAGACTCATAATGTAGACTACTGAGGGATGGGGAGAGTTATAGGTGGCTGGGCCAGACAGCTCGGAGGAGGTTGAGGCTGAAGCTACATACAGAGAACGCTTGATGAGATTCGTGGATCAATATAGCAGCTTCCAAATGAGGCGGAGAAGCTTTTTGCCTCAGTGTGCAAGCCCTTTTTCCTTAACTTTGCTTTGTGACTATGCTCTGCCTTTTGTTTTCAGTTTTAATTATGGTGTGAGCCTCAGATAGTCAGAGCAGCTCTGGACTTGAACCTCTCATCTCATTCTTATTCTCGTCCCGAAACACACAGCTAAGCTGTTTGTATTTGTTTTCCCCTACAGTGTCACTACAAGGTGAACCTCAGCGTAAATTGTACAAAGATCTGATGGCAAATTACAATCCACTGGAGAGGCCAGTGTTCAATGATACACATTCCCTCACTGTGAATTTCAGCTTCAGCCTAATGCAAATTATGGATGTGGTAAGTTATAACATAAATACACACCAATGACATTCCAACCCACTTCGGAGCTGTTCATTGTATATGGACTGTGATGTTTCACAGAAAGTATTATATATTACACATACCACATGAATGTATGTGTTTGCTGACAAATGTACACACTGACAAGGCAAACAAGCAACCAGAATGTTCTATAAACAAGGAAATGTGAACCTCCCAAAGGCTCCCACTGTCTCTGTGTTTAACATGCATCAGCCCAGTGTGTGTGTGTGTGTGTGTGTGTGTGTGTGTGTGTGTGAATGTAAGTCAGCCCTGCATCTTTGATGTAGCAGTACACAGATTTATGTGGCAGCATCAAGCCTGTTATGGAAGACTACTCTGGTTGAGGCGAGCTAAACATCCTTGAGAGAAAGAGCTGACAGTGCTCTTCTTTTACCCCCAGCATCACAAGCCTCACTTCCCCTGCACACTTCATAGTAGTTCATGATATTCCTTGAGATACTATTTTTCCATAAAATTCACAGTGTGAGACATAGTCAAGTAAAATGTGATCTGAGATTTATGAAGGTCTCATGTTTACCGCAACACAGTACACAGTGTGAATCCAAATGCCACCATTATCTTAAAAGTAGTGCTGTCAAACGATTAAAATATTTAATCGCGATTAATCGCATTTATGTCATAGTTAACTCAAAATGAATCGTGATTAATCGCACATTTTTATCTATTCTAAATGTCCCTTCATTTATTCATTTTTTCCATCATTTTATTTTCATTTGAATGCCCTTATCAACATGGAAAAGTGGATTGGCTTGCTTTATGCAAATGTTTTATTTTAATGAAAACCAACATTGCCAAACAGGGCGGTACAAAATAAAATTATAAAGTGCACATTTCAGGTAAACAAGGACTCAGCCTATAGTGCAGTTAAACCATGGCTTAATATTTAATTTTTTTCAAGTTTGCTGGGAACATAGCAGTCAGGCCTCTTATTTCAGAAACAATGAACCGTAACAGTTAGGTTACCAATAAAAGGTAAGCCTACTACTTATTTGCTTTCAGCCAGCTGCCTGTAGACATTTTCAGACAACAGTGAAGCTGGCTTCATTTGCACAACACAACTTTTAAAAGTAAACTTTCCACTCAGAAGCTTTTTATCATCCATTTCGCCGTATCACGCTCACCATTCACTCAAACCGTAACGTTAGCCTACTACACAGTTTGCAAGACCAAAAAGAACGTTAATCTAAAAAAAACTCTCGCGATAAAAAAATTAACGGCGTTAAAATGGGTTTGCGTTAACGCCGTTAATAACGCGTTTAACTGACAGCACTACTTAAAAGCTAACATTGACTGGTGATAATATTTATTTTGTAAATATTTTAAAGTTATTTTTGTACATTGAGATCTGAATTCACATACTGTGTATTACTGATCCATGTTGTTACAAGTGAATTCTGTAAAAAAAAAGAAAAGTGCTTTGGCAACCACTGCTCCAAGACCAGAAGCGTGGTGATGTTTTCAAATACTGTGTATATTTTCACTGTATGATGTGCTATTTGTGTCTGGTCTAATTTTGACTTTTTACAGGGGACTGTATGTCTACTGCATGTTTGGTGATGATGTTTTGACTTAAACTGTCCCGTCAGACTGTGAAACTGAGAGGTTATTCCTCAATTATTATTTCTGTTTGTGATTCAGGATGAGAAGAATCAAGTTCTTACAACAAACATATGGCTACAACTGGTAAGATTTATATATGTGCATATACATATTTGTGTTTGTGTGTGTATGTGTGTGTATAATAATATATATAATATATATATGGAATTTGTATTTTAATCCCATTTAAGATTTCGTGACCAGCATAGCAGTAAAATGCTTCCAGATAAGCTTATAAGCCTACTGCACCTCTCTCATGGAACTCCTGTATTGCACTGATCCTGACGTTTGCATGTAAGTCAGGTGGGAGGACATGGCTCATAAGGAGAAGAATGTGCCTCATCATAATGCTCTTGCAACACTTCCTAATAAACAATCTGTTTTTGTGTGGGCTGTCAATTTGATATGTGTAGCCTTGGCATACGAACTCGGGGGTCTTCATTGATGGTTTTGACCCTTATCCAAAAATACCCCTCTGCAGACAGCTCCTTGCCTCTGGCGCAATCCCCAGAGGGTCATAACTACCTTAAGAGAATTAAACACACACACACAGACACACACAGTCTCTCAGTCTAAATCACCATTAAGGCATCCTAGATGGATGTACTATCGCAGTGTCTTTACATTTTTTGCTTCTGACAGTTGCTGCTTCACAATCCCCGTTTGTAAGTGCATAATCTCACATCGCCACATTGACTTCAAGGAACTGCTTTATGACATGATTGATCATAAACATTTATAGCTTTTTGTTCTGCACATAACTGATTGTATTTTTGTGTACCAATTAAGAAATTCATCACAAATCATTTTATTCACAGCTGTTGTTGTCAGACCACATAGCAATCGTGTTCATTCATAAGACACTTGAGAGAAGGGGGAAATAAAATCCATTTTGGCCCAGCAATTGATTGTGATTTGAGCACTAGGTAGTTCACATTCTAAAATTGATTTCGATCTTATTTTCCACTTCTTGCTGTGTGAGACTTTAATGTTGTCATGGGTATAAAGCACAATACCTAGTGTTACAAAGGAAAAGTTATATTTCCACCGAACGCATTGAAAAAAAGAACAGAAAAAATATATGTATTTGATACGTGTGTTCCCTTCCCCAGTACTGGGATGATTTCTACCTTCAGTGGAATGCCTCTGATTATCCTGGCGTTTCCAATGTCAGATTTCCTGCCAACCAAATATGGAAGCCAGACATCCTGCTTTACAACAGGTATGTCGATCAGATAGTATATCTTTTGAGCCAATTGTTCAGTATAAGATAATATATTTATATGGCAGACTATTTTTTTCTAAAGCCATGACTGTTTTTATAGAAGCTACTGTGCTATCTCACTTTATCAATGTCTGTACAATACTCTGATTTTGAGGCAAGGCACCCTTTTGAGTTTTTAAATACTTAATCACACATTAGGTCCTCAATGGCTATTAAAAGTACAAGAGGAAGAATCACAGACGGTTAAATAAAAATGATTACGTTTAAACCATATTTTGGCACTCAATGTTTTGATTTGTTACAATGGAAAATACTAGAGACAGAAACACGGCCAATGGAGAATGCATTAATATAATTGCTCAGTAGACCCTGCCTCTTCTGGTTACTCGGTGTCCGCGTTTAAATGGCCTTCTCTAGAAATGACAAGCCAACGTGCCTGAGTGTCAACACTGGCCCATAGATCGTGAAAATACAGGCTTGCGTGCCACTTCCCATAAACTATCATGGCCTGCTGAGTAATCAAGACAGCAGGTCTGAGTACCACTCAAACCCAAGGGTGCTGGAGTAACCAGCGTTAAGGCAGACAGGCTTTTTCTTTAAGAGCACCTTAAAAACAAAAACAAAGAAGAAACCAAAAAAAGGAGGACAGTGATTCTGAATTGGAAAGATACCTGTACTGGCATATGCTCTCTGCTGAGTTATTGATTAAGAGTTGTTTTGAAAGTGATGAATCACCCAGGCTAATGTTCATAAATTAGATCTCTAAGGCATTGCTTCCCCTGCATAATGAAGAAAACAAGCTTTTAGCCCCATTTGTCAGTGTCATTAGACACCATGCCTGTACCTTGGTGGTGATTACTCTGCTTTTCACTGACTCCCGTTTCATGGGACCTCTTCAGTGACGTCCACCTTCCTTGGCCTCGGATCAGACCTCATGGGGATTCACTTTTAGATACGAAATGTTGCTAGCCAGCAGGTGAATCACTCATGTGGGAAGTTCAGTTAAAGGCAGACTTAATCGGACTGCAGGAAATGATTGATACACAATTTCACAGTGTGATCGAGCTCAAAGCCTGCATTTTAAGTAGAATTTTCCATCAAGGTAAGATAATGCTGTCAGAAGCATAAATAATCAATACACATCCTTTGAAGTTTTGAAGAGTATGCCTCTTTTCTTATGTTTGTCCCTTTTGTCCTGCACCTGCAAAGCAATTGATCAGTATCTTATGTAGTTTCACAGGATGAAATGCAATAAAGCCAGTATTGATTCATTGTATACTCTGATACTTCTACGGAGAGCTGACAGTGCTGTTTTTTAAACTGTGATTTCTGATAATATTTGGTCAGATCAGCGCATAAACAAATCTGTCTTCACTCTCCATATCTCTCCATCCCAGTGCTGACGAGCGGTTTGATGCCACGTTTCATACAAACGTGCTGGTGAACTCCTCAGGAGCGTGCCAGTACATGCCACCAGGTAGGCCAGCCTTCCTCCATCAAAAACATCATTACTAATGAACCTGCCACAAATGTTTTTCGCTGTGGTCCTGGTCAGGATTTATTAGGGTTGACGTTGACGTTATAGCCACCTGCATCTCTCGTCTGTTACATTGGATGTGATGGATAGTGTTTGTCACGGGACACTGGTTAGAGCTGATGCAAGACCTTGGAGGCCCTCTGATCTTTCACCATGAGTATAATTTAGCACCCATGTTCTCATAAGGGCGTGGTTGTTGGCTGTAGTTATTTAGAAAACATTCGTAGGGTGACTCCCTGTTTATTTTAATGGCCTTTTTTCAGTTAGGGTACAACCATATGAATTACAGCTTGCAGCAATTAATGAAAGTGTTATTGCTCATCATTTTTCATATACTAATTAGTTGTCTTTTATGACTTGCATAAAAAGAAACACAAAATGTCTCTAAAGGAGCCAGACAGTCTGCAGCCATTGCTTTAGACCACCCCCCACTGACCCACATATGCCCGGTCCAGTGGCTGCGTCTCCTTCTGATTGCCAAGTCACTTACTCTGACAGTGTGTCTGCCTGTCAAGAAAAAAGTGATTTGTACCACGGTGTTCGTCAGCATTCTCTCCTACTTATTCCTGGCCGGACACACTCACTTTGGTCAGAGGGAAATCACATAGGCACCCCTGGCATGTGCATTTCATTTTATGTAGGGGACATGACCCAAGAGGACATTAATTCGATAGTAGGATGGACCTCACATGTATTCACAGGGATCCATTCATGCAGTGCTGTAATGAAATAATGAGAAATATGCGCAACGGAGAATGGGGGAGTTAGCTGGGTAAGAATTAATCAGGTCACGTTCCTGACAATCTGCTATCTAAACCAAATTGAATTCACCAACATTTGTCTTTCTTGTCCAGTCTATTTCATATAAATGCAACCCCCTGTCTGTCTGCATTCTCTACATCCTTTATTCCTTTACGCCTTTTGTTTAAAGGGGCCATATTATGAAAATTCCACTTTTTTAGTGCTTCTACACATTCATTTGGGTATCTGGCGTGTCTACCAACCCAAAAACGCTGGAAAAAAACCATTGGCGATCTTTGTTATGGTTCCTGGATCTTTGTTATGGTCAGAAACGTCATGATTGAGTCTGCGAATGAGATTCCCGTTTTATTGGCCTGTCACAACACATTGGGAGGTTCCCTACATGGCCTTGGCCCACCCCCACCTCATCCCCAGCCCCCCCCCCCCCACACACTCATTACATATTTGCCAGAGCGCAAGCCATTATTGCAAAGCTCGGATATACTTTGAATAGCTAGCTAGCTAGCAGCATGAAGCAAACTAAGTACTCAAGATGCGCTGTGGTGGGCTGCACAGATCTCTACATCACGTTCCAGCCTCAGAAGACACAAGCGAAATGGATTGAATTCATATTTGAAGGCAATGTCCCTGAATGAACTTCAGGCGAGGGAAATGTAAGTATTTTTAAAAATAATTCTGTTACTTGCCCATTCAGTGTGGTGGTTAACGACGTTAGCATGTTGTAGGGGGACTAATTCAAACAGCGATTTATGAACCGTGTTATTTTAGTGGTGGTTAATTGATACAATCGTGAATAAGTGCTGTGTCTTATCTCCTGAGCAAGCAAGAGTGTCAATATGGGCTAACGAGTTGTAGCTAAAGCCCATAGAAAAGAGCTATACAGCTCGCTAGCTATTAGCACTCTAGCTTGCTCAGGAGAGTTTAGCTGCAGAGAGAAGACACAGCAATTATTCACGATTGTATCAATTGTACATCTAGGTTTCTTTGGCGTCTGTTGTCACGTCCAACAGCACAACATATCACGGGCATTTAGAACTTTGTGTGGGTTGTGGCCGTAAACAAAAAAAATACTGTTCACTGTATGATTATTTCATAATGATTTATGAGAAAAATGCCGGGTTGGTAGTATGCCAATGTTATTGTACCTACTTTTCTGTGTTGTGAAACTGATATTAGGTGTAATGGAATACAACATTTCTTCAAATGCTAGAGATGTATTGGCTTTTAGTTCATGTTTCATGCATTGCAGTGCAAGGATAATGGTCAGTGAGATGACATTTTATTTACAGTATGGAGTATTTTCCTTTTATAACAATCAGGAAAAAACATGAATAACATTGCTGCTCTTGTGGTTAAGGAAGAACATCTGAACAGTGTCCTAGGCTACATCATGTGGCCTGTCAGACAGATCCTCCAAAGCACCATCTGGAGCAGAAGAGCAGGACCACCCAGATTCTCCGTCCCAGAAAGCCCCAAGACCAGCTAACAAAGCTTCTGTACACCAAATACCTGTAACGTCTGAGCAAAGTTTACATTGTATTTAGAGAATAAATGGTGACACACATCTATTGAGTCTTCCTTTGTTAACAGTATGGCTACTGATGGCACAAATTGTGATTTTGTAATCAATGTTTTTATTATAATTGGTCTTTTTTGTATTTATTACCCATGTACTAGCCAGTACATTTAATAACTATGTTTAAAAAGCTCTGTGGCATTCTTTGAAGCAAGTCTATAGAAACAGTTTTGGTATGTAACATGTCAACAGTTGACACATGCAAGATGAGCAGTAAGCAAAGTAAGACAGAGGGAAGATGAATTTATTGTATTTTCTTCCCCAGTTATATTTGTATTGCAGAAATCACTGATGACTCATATGCATAAAAAACAAAACAACTTACTGCTATATTCCCCTTAGACATAAGGCCCATAGTCTGCTCTGTAGATGTTGAATGCATTCTGTAGTGAGAACACATTCAATCACACAGCTAAAAGTCCCGGATGATGCACGTTGGTTGGTTTGGAAGCTGCAGTAGTCTTCTTGTTACCTTGAATATTGAAAGTGTAAGTATCATGGAATATAAAACAAGATGACTGCATAATTACCATGTCATTCACAAATAATTTTACCTGTGGCATCTCCCTGCAGCATCCATTCTCAGGCTCTGTAGGCATTTGCTCACACTTGGCACAATTACGCCTGTATAGATAAAGGGTTTTAAAAAATGACAACATCGCAGGTGAAGTGTATTTGAATGTTGTGTTACAATTACAGACACAAGTTGACAAATACAACGATATAATGAGAAAACAATGTTTGAACGCTGATAAACGGAGGTAAACACGTTACGTTATGTTCTACATCTGTGTTAGTGCCATTTTCCACATTGTAATTTAGACTCAGATTAAGATATTATTTTGTTTAGATTCATATTTAGTGATTGCTCATTATAATGATTGCATAATTGTATTTTATAGTTTTGCATTTCAGTTTAATATATGTTTAGTGTACATGCAATGCTTAGAATAACCAGATATGCATGGGACATAAGAGTTGCTTTGGAGTGCGCGTGGTAGTGAGCTACGACGTAGTCTGCTCGACATTGATGGAATGTATAAGAACTGCCATTTATTTCATTGTTCAGTATTCAGTAAGGACGGAGCGAAAACACTGTTTTCTACCGTTGTTAAACGCACTAAACACGCGTAGAGACTCGTTCTTTCCGTCTAGAGTGGTTAAGTGAATGAATATGTTGAAAATGAATTCCTGATAACAAGAAGGGAACTTTAGCCACTACAACCTGCTTGGTCCATTACTGTTGTCAGATAACATTTTACTTTACAGCTGGACCTTTACTCGTGTATCAGGCATAATGGCGTTCCCGTTACTTGCATTTACATAAACACTTTTCACAAACAGTAACTTACATAAACACACTGTATTTGTGACATACTCGTACATGCACACACTATTATCTAGCATTGCGATGTTCTCGTCACCGACTAGACCGTATGACCTTAGCCAAAGTAAAAACAAGTGAAGTGACAAAGTGTACTTACCATTCAGAAACGTCCTGTTGTACCCTAAATTCTCGAACTTGTTTGGGAGCCTCTTCTTGTTCAGGGTCTGAACAATCTCGTATCCATATTTTACAAAACTAAACTTGGTAAGAATGAGTAGCTAAAAACTAAAAGGTTAGAATGATTAGCCCAAAACCGTAGAGGAGGGGGGAGGAGGGCGGGGGGAGGGGTTAGCTGGCTCATTAGCATAAGCGCTCAAAACAGCTCGCTGACAGAATGGCTGTGTTTGGCAGGGTAAAAAGGATGCCATTAATAATGATCCTTGTGGTATTTTGACCAAAATATGTTACAGACATTTCATTAAGACCCCAAGGAACCATATCAACTTGTGGTAAAATGGGCATACGATGGGTCCTTTAAGTCTGTTCTTATGTTTTGTCTGCATCAATTCCTTTTGTTAATTATAAAACAGGCTTAATGGCTCCATATTGTACAGCAGTGCTCTCCTCTCATGTTTGATTTAGTTTGTTTGAATTCTCAATTTGAAGTTCTGACATCCTTAGTGTTCTTTGCTGAGCTGTTTTTTACACTTTAAACAATTTCTTATTTGTATATGCTTGATTCTAGGCTTATTTTTAGCACATAACTGTGTGTCTGATTAACAAAATTGGGATCTGCTGGGGTTTTTGGCAGCATTTCAGGGTTTCCTCTTTGAGCTAAAAAAACAACCTCAATGCTTGTCTTCAGGAATCTTCAAAAGCACCTGCTACATAGATGTGCGATGGTTTCCCTTTGATGTTCAGCGGTGCGACCTGAAGTTTGGTTCCTGGACATATGGAGGCTGGTCATTAGACCTGCAGATGATTGAGGCTGATATGACAGGGTACATTGCCAATGGAGAATGGGACCTTGTGGGTAAGATAACGGATTTTATTCACCATACAAAGTAACATTTTCTATGTGCTTCATAAAGCACGTAAACAAAAAAGAAAAAACATTTTCACAGTTCCTTGAGTGGGTGTAAAAGCACAAAATATGCTTCCTCTAGTCTATACCATTATGTTCTGGCCAAAATATGACAATGCAATAATTTACTTCTGTAGCAGGAGCATAACTTGCTATAGGCTTCTCTGAAAGGTCAACAGCATAGTTCTGAAACAGAGGTGGCCATACAGTTCTCACAAAAAAATGCCGTTTTTGGTGATTATTAAAACCTGAAGATTTTGCATTATCAGTTTTGCTAAAACGTTCTACAGGCCAGATGGTTAACACTACATTTTATGTTCCAATTCACCCAAATATACAGCATACATTTTGATGTTATGTGTATGATGTGTAAATAGATCCATTAAAAGAAGGGCATCTCAGATTGGGTTGTGGACATGCATTTCTCTCCATTTGGACTTCTCATGTCCCCCAACTCTATCTCTATGTGTGTGTGTTGGGGGGGGGGGTGTATGTGTGTGAGTGTGTGTGTATCTGTGCTTGCACCTATGTTTGATAATGTGCATGTGTGTGCATGTTTACACAGAGGTTCCAGGAAGAAGGAACGAGAAGTTCTACGACTGCTGCAAAGAGCCCTACCCTGATGTGACTTTCACGGTGGTGATGCGCAGACGCACTCTCTACTACGGCCTGAACCTGCTCATCCCCTGCGTGCTCATCTCCACACTGGCTCTGCTGGTCTTCCTGCTGCCAGCCGACTCGGGGGAAAAGATCTCCCTCGGTGAGCCACATCAGCCACTTGGCCCTGTCGGACTATCTATTCTCTTTAGTCTCTTGCAACCTTGCAGTGTGTGGTTGGTTTCTAATGAATGGGAGCGTGGTTTCACTTGATGCAAGCTATACAGTGTTCTGCTGAGGTCACGCATGCAGAGTTGATCAGCGGAAAGCGTATTATGCAGAGCGTTCACTCTCTCGTGCTGCCTAATTGGGTTTCAAGTTTTACTGCCCAAAGTTGTTGGTTCAGTAGAGGGTACATCAGTACCCTTGCGTAAGCGGTATTATGTGCATTTTGGAACTAGGAAGGAACTAAAAGTGTCAATGTAAACAGTTAATGTTACCAAATCATACACAGTGTTGTCAAGCTTCATGTGGGGAATAAATACAATGACTCAATTAAATGTTCTGTATTGGATGACTGCTTAAAACTTCTCCACTTTACCTGCCTCCCCTTCCTCAGAGTAAGATTTATACTCCATTGCAGTAAGCACTGAGCTCTATTTCCCAAAAGCATACATTTTTTGGCTTGGAGGTATCAGAGCAGCCTAGGCAACCTAGCCTGAAATTGGTTGGATGCCAACCATGAAATCCCTGAGGAGGGAATTAGTGGGTTTCCATGTAAGACGGTAGTGGTGTTTTGCGTTGGTATTAGTCATACATTATCTGACAGCATTGTCCCAGTGAGTCACCGGAGTTCACACAGTGATGTTCCAAGATCAATATCCAGAGAAAATTAAATTAGTCATAGAGTTCAGGACTTATGTGTACTCATTTTTTTAATTAATGTCTAGGGAGAGCACACTCTCAGTAAGTGAAATTATTATTGATTATATTTTGTTGTATCTTCTATTTCATGAGAATATATCATGTGTGGATTTGGCTTCACTTAGAGTTAGATCAGGAGCTTTTAGAAGAGAATGAGTGAAACATTTCTCTCATGTTATGCACTATCGGTGTGACAGTACTCGCTACTGCATCACGTCTCATGTAATTTAGTTAGTTCTTAGACAATACCTATTTGTATATGTAATTCTTTGGCGAACGGTTTAAGTTACTTCACAATGAGAAGAAGTACGTAGATAACCATTTTTGGTACCCAGCAAGTCACACACGCAATTAAAGGTCTCAAAACAAATGTTAAATCTGTTAAATGTTTATATAGCCTCCCATTAGAGAAGTGCTTCAAAACTAACTGTGAAATCTTTTTGAAAATAATTGTATATACTTCAGTTAATGTTCAGCTGTATTCAAGCACTAAAACTGCAAATGATGATAATATCTAGGTATTGTCTTTTCCTATGTTACTCCCTACATTAACTTTTTAGTTTTAGTTTTAATGCACTGGTAATCTTAATATTTGCAATTAATCACTGTTAAATTATGCTGTTGGAAGTCATTTTGCCAATGCTGTGTTGCAGGGATCACGGTGCTTCTTTCACTGACAGTGTTTATGCTCTTGGTAGCAGAAATCATGCCAGCAACATCCGACTCTGTGCCTCTAATAGGTAATATATTTTATCAAACTAATGACTTTGAACTGTATGAAGCTGCCAATAATTCCAAAGGTGAAATGCACATAAATATGAATGAAAGAATTATGAAAGCTTGGTCACCATAAAGCCAGACTTCTTCCCTTGAGGGCCAAATGCACTTACTGTAAATGTGTCTGGCTATTTATGTGTCCTCGAAGAGTAGGAGAAGAATTTCCATTTTTGGTCTTAGGAAGCTCGTTGTCAAGTGTTTGTGCACTGAACCACTTTAAGTCCCACCAGGTTTAATAAAGGAGTTGCACTGAATGTTGTGACGAATGAACTGTATAGAACAATGCCGTGTTTAGTTCAGGTTTCCTGAGTACAGCAGAAGGTGTTTTATAGAGGTGGTATTATCCACAGTTTGGTGCTTTTCTTGCAGTGAACATCCTTCACTGTTTCTCCTGTTAGCCAGTATGATTGTAGTTTTTATAGAAATCTCTTTATGCTTATATTTCGTATACCTTTAACTAGTTCTTCGAAGATAATCAATACTGAGATGATCCACAATCCTATTTGCCTTGTTTCTTCTTTTCAGCCCAGTATTTTGCCACAACCATGGTTATTGTTGGACTTTCAGTAATAGCAACAGTTTGGGTGTTACAATACCACCATCATGACCCTGATGGAGGCAAAATGCCAAAATGGGTGAGTACTCGGTAAAGGTAATCAATCTTATGTCAAAGTCACCGTAATATTTTTAAATGTTGGCCATGAAACCATAAGTAAACTTAAATCTGTTTCAGTACCTTTTGTGCAATCTAAAAAACAGCATCTGCTTAAGACACATGAATCATGTTAACTTTAGTTGAAGAGGACGATTTCATAGATCAGAATGTTTTTGCATATTACTTACTCACATTGCTCACCAATCAAAATGAATCATTTTAGGTGATCTGATGGTCCAGGCAGAACAGAGATAACTGACTCCTTTTTATATCAGCTTGACAAAAGTCATATTGGAACAAATGACTCATGGTTATTATGTTGTTGGAAACAAGGCAAAGACCATTCAGGTTTAGGTGACCATTTAGCATTAACAACTACTTCAGATTTGTTTTATCTAACTTATTTATTTTTATTTATTTATTTTTATTTATATATTTTATTCCTATTACCTTTCTGCTATTACACCTGAATTTCCCTACGGGGATTAATACAAGTTTATCTTATCTTATGTCTGTTCTGCTCTGAATATGAATCTTGTATAACACTGGCTAATGTGTCCTGTGTGTGCTCACTAAAGACACGTGTGGTGCTGCTGAACTGGTGCGCCTGGTTCCTGCGCATGAAGCGTCCAGGTGAAGACCGGGTTCGCTCGGCGTGCCACAACAAGCGTCCACGGAGCAGCCTGTCCAGCGTGGACTTGAACGTCAGCACCAGCGGTCCCCAGGCCACCAACGGCAACATGCTCTTCATCGGCTTCCGCGGCATGGACGGTCTGCACTACTCCACCTCACCTGACTCCGGGGTACTTTGCAGCCGGCTGGTGGGCACCGGCGAAGACGAGGTCCTGCTGCCAGGCGTTGCCCAGGCGTCCTCGGCGTCCGTCGGCAGTGCCGAACCCGACCTGTCCAAGATCCTGGAGGAGGTGCGCTACATCGCCAAGCGCTTCCGCGACCAGGATGAGGAGGAGAGCTTGTGCAACGAGTGGAAGTTTGCCGCCTCGGTGATCGACCGCTTATGCCTGATGGCATTCTCGCTCTTTACCACACTGTGCACTACGGGCATTCTCATGTCCGCTCCCAACTTTGTGGAGGCCATATCTAAAGACTTTTTTACTTGAGTTGGTGTCTTCCAGGTTGTCCTTACTCAATCAGTCTCAGCGTTACTTGGCCTGAAAACCACTGACAAGGCCAGTCAAAATACAAGAATATAGCTGCACTCATAATTTGTACACATGAATATTTTAACACATGAATTGGCTAACAGCTGGAGGTACAGCCACATGCATCTGAGTATGCATACAAAGCATATAAAAACCGGCTTATGAAGGGAAAAGTTATTTACATTCAGCCTGGGATTGTTCTTAAATTTTCAGCCATATTTAAACCTCAATATGGTAAACCAGCCTATAGTTTAAGACTTCCCTTTTCAACAATATTAAATACAAATACTTGTCAATGTCCTAACACTTCTCTAACATGCAAATTAAAGACATCTTTCCATTCATATCAGCCTCACTCATGTTCATGTTCAAATCACTTAAGTGTAGTGATTTTATATGCGTGTACACTAATTTTAGTAGTGAAGTGATTTTTTATTTTCAACAGAGTGCTAGACCTATGATTAGATAATGTTTAAGTTTTTTGTCATCTAATACAAAATATTAGAATAATCTCTAAATGTGAATATATTTCAGGTAAAGAACAGTATACTTTACTTTTAGTGCAAGTACTTACTTACTCACTATACTAGCATAGTCCAGTCATGACAGCTTCATTTCTAATGATATTATTGTTGTTTCCCTTTTACTGACAAATATATAGCACTTTATATAACTCACACTTATTGGATATACAGTTCCTATCCTATGCACATAATTGACCTTTCAGCTTTACCCATCATTTATAATGCAGCAAATGCATGTCATATAGTTGTCTGTTGTCTTACAAAATATACTGTACAAATATTCAGATTCATTGGAATCTTGTATGGGGAAAAGCTATCAGAGTGACCGTGTAGAAATACACTCAGAAAGAGTATATGAGGGCCTCTCGAGATTAACTTGCAGCATAGAACGAGAGGTGTGGTGTGGTTCTAGAATGCCACTTTTACCCCTGGCCCCTGGATAAATGTACGCCGATAGAACAGTGCCTGGGGTGGTTTATTTATGGTTGTTGCTGTAATCACTGTTTAGTACCCTACAAATCACAATACTCATATAGGAAAAGTTTCATCAGTCTGTATTGTAGCCGTTTTGTCAAGATCAGAAATAAATGTATTTTTCTAGGTCAAAAAGTATCTGAATAACTCTGTGCTTCTGATGTGTCAATGTCACTGCAGGCCAAAAATGACTCACAACACATATTTAAGACGAGTTAAATAACTATACCATAAAAGTAAATCCATTTGTGAGGATTATAAACATATAGCAGAGTTACACCATCTCTTTGAACAGGAACAAGAAGCTGTATCACAACAACCATGAAGCAATTAACAATAAACTAAATCATCGCTGATTACAACATTTTAACCATTTTTTGTTTTCTTTTGAGCTTGAGAAGATAATTACATAAGCCTCTTTATACTTCATGAGTTTGAGAAATACTACAGCAGGTTTTATTATTTATGAACACATGCATATAAAAACAAAACAAAAATAAAAACAGATACAACAAATTAATGATAATTCAAAAGGTCCTCCCAACTATCCCAAAGCACACATTACATTTTACATTACACATTACAGGTTTTAACAGATACATATCTTTAGCAGTTTGTCTAATACATATATTGCCTTGTGTGCCTTCTTCACAATTATCCTTTAACTTATTGAAGACTTTGATTATTCTTTTGTTATTTACTCCTAATTTACTCTGGTGCACAGAAAAATCAGCTCTCGTCGTGCAGTTAACAGCCACAATGGCAAACGAACCACTATCTGCAAATGATGCAAATCCAGTTAATTTCAAGGTTTCCACTCTCTTGTAAAACACATGACTTGTTAATTGCCTTTGTTGTAATGATTGTTTCATTGTAAACAACCGTAAAAGCCACAGGCACATTTCTTACTGTGTGAAAGGAGACATAACAGAAGCTTTGCGCCTGAAATTGCATCTGTTTATGTTTACAAACATCTCTTAACCATGCTCTGTTTATTCAGTTTGTAGAACATTTTCAACTTTAGTTTTGCTTTGGTACTTTTTATTGAGAAGCCTCTATGTTGTACAGGTCTCTTTGTTCTCACAAATGTTTTGAGATATGCTGATGGCAAAGTGTGTTTTTAGGATACCTCTCAGTGCAGTTAACACACTATATGCATTCAACAATGTCGATTACAATTGTTTTAGTCTAATGTGCTTGAATTCCACTTTTAGTCACATTGCTGTTGATTTGTTTTGTAGTCAGTCATCATTTTTTGTCTGTCCCAGCTTAATCAGCAGTTACTTAACAAATATCTCATCAGAGGTCAACTGGAGTAAAAATTGCATTTGTTTCGTCTTTGGTTTTGTACACATACAGACAGTCACTTAGACATAGAAGAGACAGAATAGGTTATCTAGGATTAATATTGCTAGCTCAAACATACTCTAGCGCATTGCAAATCCATAATATTTAGTCAAGGACCACAAAGGCATCTTATGTACCTGTTGGTAGTTTGGTTTACTGAGATTGAGAGTAAAGGATGTTTTCAAAACTAGCATTTTGTGAGTCTATCAACCCATAAAAGCCATAACATCATGCGGAATGGGAACAGGAACAGTAAATTAAAGCAAAACTATTGTGGCAGAAACATAAAAAGCAAATCACTGAGCATGACAAAATGTCATTGACCCTGAATGTTCGGGTCACATTTCGTATCTTTTGAACAGCCATAAACATCCTCTTTTCAACATAGGGTATTTTGCACAAATGTGCTTTTTAGTTCATATTTTTCCTGCAGCAGAACAGAATCAATACAGGTAAAACAAACACACACATGTATGCATGTGTAAACACACAGCGTGTGCACACACACATACACAAAGGTAATCCAAATGAGGAATATGTGCTTAGTCATACATCCATGCATACACATGCGTAGACGTTCTACGCTTATACACAGAAATCCATAGGAACACCTTTCCATATGCATTTAGAACTGACCCATAAATTACCCTTAATCCCTGTCATGCTGGGAATCCACCTGACAAATTCATTCCCTGTCACCTTGGTAAACCACCTGGCATATTCAATAGGAAAATAAAAAGAAATGTACCTGGCGAGACATTATAAATTCCTGGTTTTTGATGCATTCTGGAAAATTGAGTGTGAATGACGGCTAATAGAGTGCATACCACATGAGGACATTTTTACAAAATTAGATACGCACAGCCTACTTTCTTGGGTGCACAAAGTCTGCTCCCCTACATATGTGTGTTTACATAAAAAATCATGTAAAATATTTACTTAAAACAGATTTCCCAGATTGAAAACAAATACATGCATCGCATGGTCTGACCAGGATAGCACACTGTACAAACAATGTTCACATAGTAGTCCAACAACAGTAATTGATGGAATAATTTGTGTAGTGAACATCATGGTACGACAGCTGGGGCTCACTTTTCTTTATTTATAGTAGAGCTGCACAAAATACAAAATAACTATATGCACATTCATGACAAGTGCTGCCATCTGGTGGCGTAATCACAGCCCTTGTTATTTCAACACAATGAAGGGAGACATTTTTGTGAATTTATACTAAGCTGCATTGTGTGCCTTTCAATAATCTTCATTTTCATTACTGTATCAGAGTTTCTGTGTCTGGTTTTAGGATTATTATACTATTGTTATTGAGGTTTGTATCGTAGGAACCTAATATTTACTCTGCCGTTCTCTGTGGGGAATGTAATTTTGCCGCACTATGTGCAGCAGGATTATGATTCCGTGTATATATTTTTCGTATTCTGACTGAAGTGAATGCAATTTTACATCATAGGTAGCATAACGTCATTAGCTGAAAGTTTAGTAATCTTAGGGCCTCAACTTTACAGGCTAACATGTCTGAATCTTTGCTCCGTTGGTGCGTCGACGAGTTACACAAGAACTTTGGTTTGGAGGCATGCGATGATATTGTTAAGTGAGTAAATGGTATGGTTTCTTTTCAATTTGAAGTTTGCTTGCTAGCTACCATCTGGACCAGCTGGATGTCATATCGTAACGTCAGTGTCAGCGAGGACATTTACATGTCGTGATACTTTCAGCATAGCGTTAATTGGCATTTGGGTTAGCATGTATTCGCCATCCAATCCTCGCCCATGTTGGATGTTAAGCTAGCATTTTAATGGACTGCTAAAACTCATCTAGTTAGCTAATGGTTAGGCTACCTTCACTTACGACGTGACCAGTAAGCTACCTGAGGTCTACCACTATCATTCATTACATCCTTGTGGTATGTTCCTCTGATGTAGGTATATCTTGTCAATTGACAATGTTGAGGAAATAGTTGAATATGTTGGGGACCTGCTCGGAGGGACGGATGGGAAGAAGAAGCTGTTCATTGACGAGCTTGTGAAGCGATGGAGGTTTTTCATGCAAGGGGCCCCTGAGAACCCAAATCTAATTCCCATGATCGTGTCAACAGGTAAACTAGCTACATACAAACAAGTCGCATGGTCTTATTTACAGTGGTGGTAAACAATATGTGTTGTTAACAGTGGTCTTTTGCTTGTTTCCAAATGAT
Source organism: Clupea harengus (assembly GCF_900700415.2). Classification (NCBI taxonomy): domain Eukaryota; kingdom Metazoa; phylum Chordata; class Actinopteri; order Clupeiformes; family Clupeidae; genus Clupea; species Clupea harengus. The sequence continues at coordinate 18,952,270 of NC_045157.1, read as the reverse complement.
GATCATCTTTAAGAAGTAGTAAAACAGTGCCAACATTGTCTCTATAGAGTTTCCAGATATGAGTAAAGACGCGCAGAAGAAGACCAAACGTAAAGGAAGAAACAAGCAAGAATTCCTTACTGTCAATCCTGCAGAGCCTGAACCAGAGACAGTGAAAACTCCGATTGATCTGCTCAAGGTAATTGTTTACATCTGTCTAAGTATGTTTGATTGAGAGAAATCAGAATTGGTTGACTGTCATGGTTTTTCGTAGGCACAGGAGAACAGCATTTCATCCTCTGGAAAGAAGAAGACGACCAAATTTGTAAATCTATATGCCAAAGAGGGCCAGGATTGTCTGTCTATACTCCTACCAGGACGTCATGCGTGCGAGTGTCTGGGACAGAAACACAACCTCATCAATAACTGCATGACCTGTGGACGCATTGTCTGTGAACAGGAGGGTTCTGGTCCCTGCCTCTTCTGTGGCATTTTGGTAAGAATTTGTAATTTCAATTCCCATTTTTCGTGAATCATTTCAGTTAAAGTATCAAATTTGTGTATTGCTGTAACTCATGTTGTGTTTCACAGTCGACACAATCAGGAGTCTAAAACCTCTGATTACTGCTTCTATCTCCAGTGGTTGTGATGTTTTGCAGCACAGCACAGGCCAAAGTAGTGTTACTTGAATTGATTATGATGTGTTGAGAAACCTGCAGCCATGTAAGAAAGAACACTTAAGAAAGCTTGCAGCTCTGGGTTTATGCCTTCTGGCTTCATGCCTCACTTACCATGCTTGAAATTGGATCTGAATGCAACTATCAGGGACAGTGGAATATATGGCCACTTTACTGACAATGGCATGTTTCTTACACCCTGTTACGACCACCTGTCCCCCTTCAGGCTCTGTGCAGTCAATGCACAGGTGGTGCAAGCCTGATAGCTTTAATCGGTCCATTGTGCACATCTGTAGAGGGGTGTGTACGGGTATTGAAGGGGTTCTGCTAAAGGAGATAGGAAAGGAAACATTGAAGCACCTTTCCTTCAGCATTTAGAGACTTCGACCAGCTCTTATCATGGCTACCATTTAGATACTGCTCGGTCATTTCACTCAGTTTGGAACCTTCCTAAGCAAAAAAGACTCTCCGAATGAAGCCTGTCTTTCATTTAGGGACTAGCTCTTTGATTTTGCAATTTTTCTCTCTCCCACCTACTGGCACAGACAACCACACACACACACACACACACACACACACACACACACACACACACACACACACACACACACACACACACACACACACACACACACACACACACACACACACACACACTCACACACACTCACATATTCCTTTCTCTCCCATAGACTTCTAATTTATTTCTTGCATGAATGCAGTTTTGATTACTTACAGTAAACTCATTATTGGTTAACCTTATCTCTCTGGTCCGACTCCCTTTTAACCTTGCTGTTCCTGAGCTGGCTGTAAATCACCCTTAGTAGTATTTCCAGAGATGCTAATGTGATACCTATAGTGAGATTACTGTTTGTTGGCATATATTTTATGTAGTATGATTTGTAAGCAGCTTTGTGTTTTACCACACTATAGCTGAAAATGACCAATATCATGTTATCATATGTAATGCTTTACAGCACACATACAGACTTGTACAGTACAGTGAGACTTCCAACAGGATGAGAAGCCAATTTGTGTAGTTTGCACTTTGACCATTCAAGAGCTAATTTTGACTGATGGTCTTTACTTTTTTTGTCAGGTTTGTACAAGAGAAGAGCAAGAGATTCTACAGCGGGATTCCAATAAAAGCCAGAAACTGCGGAAAAAGCTTATGGGGGGTATGTCGGTATATTTAAAATTCTGTAATTTCTTCGAACCCTTCTGCTTTTACCACTGTAGTTGAGTTTAATGTCTGTAAAAAGGGAACTCTATGGTTGTCAGTTTTGTCAAAGACATCTCTGTTTTTGTTTGTGTGTGTGTGTGTGCCCATGTCTGTGTGACAGACCGAGTGGTGCCATGGGAGGGCATGGACTATCTGCCCCACCAGGAGGCCAAGATGAAAGCAGGGATGGAGAAAGCGCTACAGCACAAAGAGAAGCTGCTTGAGTATGACAGGAACAGGTACACTGCATATCCCTCTGTGTGATCTCTGTAGTTGTTATTGTACAACCTGAGAGAGAGAGAGAGAGAGAAAGAGAGCACATCCTCAAAAGACCTGGCCCCTGTCTCCCAATAAAGATATGTCTTACTGGTTACGAGTGATTCTACGAACGTTCGTTAATTTCTGCATGCATTTCCCAAACAAACACATAAAGTGAACTTGCTCCCCCTGCCTTACAGAGGCGGTCCATGGAAACAGTGCTGAATATTCACCTAATAACCTGATATTAGATGATGTCACTGATACTTTTTGAACTTCATTGATTGATTAAAACTTTAATATCTGCATATCTAACAATACAACATCTGCAAGTGTTGCACACATACAAAAAAATATATTATGAATAATAATAATAATAATACACAGTTTTCAGATTTATTTGTTAAATGACGTGTATATGTTAGAACTACTAAAGACATCCAAAATAAAACTGCTCTTTACCACTTGCAAGTGTAGCCTACAGTGAGTGGCATGCTGCTATGGTATTCTTGTAGAGCGAGTTGGCGGAGGATGAAGAGGCCGAGGAAGATAAATTAATATAGGCCTAAGTATTACAACTCCCACTCTCTGCACCAGTTTGTGAGCTAGGCCTACTAGATGTTGGCTACCATGACCACCCCCCCTAAGAAATAAAGATAAACATAAATGGAGGCTGTAACGTATACTGTAACTTACAACACTGTAACATCTCATTTAACTGGACCAATTATGTGTCCATGGCTTAATCATTTTTATAATCTAAATACAGCTTATTAAAAAAAGGTGATATACAATGTAACAAATGACAGAGACATATGGTTGCAGTAACACTGATATATTGATTAGTAGTTTTAATTTCCCTGTGTATCCTGCTGGCTACCCAAGTGAGAAGTCCCTGTTATGAAGCATTAAGCAATCCGTGATTTGTGGACGTTTTCAAGTACTACTTAAGTTCCACTGCTTTTGGGTAACAGCCTGAAAATATAAGATCATTTGTAAGATGGATTCTACAAACTACTGAGGCTTACGATGCATTTGGGAAATGGGACCCTGGTCATATCAGAGCATTGCGCTGCATACTCAAGTCAGCCACTTCTGGGCACAGGCGTTAGCAAGGGAGATGTTGTGTTGCAAGGAAAACGTTATCCAGATCCTGTTTTAACCCTTTAGGGCCTTCAAATATGATTAGTGTAACAGTATTTATCTCTCGGGGTTGAATCCCTGCACAGTGTCTTTCAGACCAACACCACTAACGGTTCCCCCCCCCCTCTCTCTCTTTTCTCTTCCCATCTCTCTTTTCTCTCTCCCTCTCTTCCCTCTCTCCCTCCCCACCCTCAGCGTACGCCGAACACAGGTCCTGGACGACGAGTCTGACTACTTTGCGACGGACTCCAACCAGTGGCTGTCTCCGAACGAGCGCTCTTCTCTGCGCAAGCGTGAGGAAGAGCTGCGGGATCTCAAGCAAGCCTCTCGTAAAGACCGCAAGATCACGCTGGACTTCGCCGGCCGGAAGGTGATTGAGGAGGATGGGAACCTCAAGCAGTACTACGACAAGTAAGTTTCTCTCCTCATGAGCGCCAGCTGGAGTAGCGTGTCTGTTACACAGCACTGGACATGAGCTTTCTTGTGACTGCTTTTTTCATCCAAGAAAATAATGAGGCAAATTGTATTGAACCATTGCGTAGACTACTCCACAAAATGCTTCGGTGTTGATATCATGTTGAAAATCTGGCAAAGAAACACAGACAATTTACACATACATTTTATACATGTCCCATGTAAGAAGAATTTTATAAAATGAAGCAAACACCATATGACAATGTTAGTGACTTGCATGCCCAGTAACCTTATTTGGAAAATGAATATCATTTATGGTCAACAGATTAGATGAGACTGTCCAGGCCATGAATGCTGGATCTACGGTCCAGGCAAGCAGGAGGCCAGAAAGAGTGCAGGGGGAGCCACTGAGAGATCTGGTCAACCCCAACATCATGCAGGCAGCACCACAGGTAACCCACCCGCTTGGATGGTCTTACAGTCATTTACTGTTGTGGTCGTGTACCTATCTATGCCCAAGTTCAGTTTTTCAAAACATTTCCAGAAAGGTAAGTCAGCTATATATTTACATTTACATTTAGTCATTTAGCAGACCCTTTTGTCCAAAGCGATGTACAAGGGAGAGAACAATCAAGCTACGAGCAATAGAGACGTTGTGTAACAATAAATACTATTTTACATAAGAAATAGAAAAGGTGCAGGAAAGTAACTACTGTAAGTGCAAATGAAGTACTAGTAGAAGTGCAAGTTAGGAAGGGAAGAGTTGGGTCAAGAGCTTCTTAAAGGTAGAGAGGGAAGCCCCTGCTCTGGTAGTGTTAGGCAGCTCGTTCCACCAACGAATATATTTATTATTTTGTATCTGGTATCATTCTACTGTTTACTTCCTTCTCTGTTCATTATTTTATAAAATTAATTCCAGACCACTTATTTATACCCAGCAAGGAACTTGGAAAACAAAACAGACAATAGCCATGTGATGTGGGCTGGAGTACAGCCTGTTTTTGATGGTATTGAAGCTTGAGTATGGGGAAAAAAATATGTTACTAAATGCATTCTGTGTCAAAAACAATGAAGAATGATCCACAGTTTAGTCTACAAAGCTAAATGCTGTCATGCTCGATGTGATGAAGAGTTTCGGGGAAAGTCAACTCAGTGTTGAGAACTGCATGAAACTAGTTTTGTACCTAAGCGACTAGCAATGGCATGAGTTATGACTTGTAAAAGCACACAGATGATATTATTTTCAACGTTCTGTGTGTGTGTTTGTGCATGCGTGTGTCTGTGTGTGACAGTGGGTGGACATTAGTGGTGGCTCAGGCTCCCACAGGCTCCAGCAGCATAAGGCTTCTGGGGGGAATCAGGACCCAGAGCGCTCCAGGCTCCGGCTGCAGGACGCTGAGCTGCAGCAGATGGCCGACGGAGGCTGGTCCCTCAGCATGCACCAGCCCTGGGCCTCATTGCTCGTCAAGGGCATCAAGAGGTACAGTAACTCTCCCCCCAAGGACTCATACAGCTTTACTATTTCATTAGAGACATTTGAGGAAAACATGTGTAGTGTACCTGTGAAGTGACCGATACAGCTTTACGATTTCATTTAAGATATTTCTATACATAGATGGAATGTCAGCTATATAAATACTGCACAGGAATATTTCATGTATTTGTTAAGGAAGAGAAAAAAGCACTGATGCTACATCAGCACACAGTGGCAAATCTAGGACATGTGGTATTAAAGTACACACAGTCCAGAGTAGGAACTCCAGGTGGCCCTAACCGAGGGAAAACAATGATGGTGAGAAATAAACAGGCACATGGATATTTTGTGGATGTGTGCAGAGTGGAGGGGCGGTCGTGGTATACCTCCCATCGAGGCTGTTTGTGGATTGCGGCTGCGGCCAAGCGTCCCACGCCCCAGGAGATTACCCAGGTGGAGGACATGTACCGCCAGCTCTACAAAAAAGGTACTGGACCTGTCGTTGGCATCCGTGCACCACAGTCAAACACAAATTGGCATAGTCAGAGTTGAACTGATGAAATCCATGCCTTGTGCTGTGACTTTGGATAACAGCCTTTTGTAAATTTGTTCATGGCAAATATTATTTCTGCGGATACTCTATGCTCTATTCTTAAATAAAACTGCCATGAGGGGGTGCATGATCTTTATGGCATTCATTATTTTTAAGTTGAAACACACTCAGGAATGAGGCAGTTGCGCTTAGCGGTGTCCTTTATGTATTTAATTTTGAGTGAATCCATGAAGACGGGGTGGGATAATTGTTCTGGAATGTTCTTTTGTTCGGTGCCTTTGCAGCCCCCCGGTTCCCCCAGGAGTATCCAACCGGTTGCCTGCTGGGCTGTGTGCACATGACCGACTGCCTCTCCCAGGATCAGTTCAGAGAGCAGGTCAGTCACCTCCTGTGCCCCGAGTGCAAATCTCTCCTTTTTTTCCCCCCTTTCTTTCTCTGTCATTCATGCATTTACTCACACACACACAGCCCAGCCCAGCCCCTGCCCTCCCCACTCCTCCTCACACGCTCTTATTCTTTCTCACTTCTTTCTTTTCTCTCCTTTTATGACCTTTAGTCGCTTGCTCTCTTTCACTGTGAATGTCTCTCACTTTCTCAGCGTGTCACTCACCCCCTGAGCCTCTGAGAGACACTTGGTAAACACGAGACTTCCTCTTAAGCTCAATAAGTGACAAACCAAATGCTCCGCAGTTTGCCAAATGAATGTTGTACTCATAACCCTTAGGCCCAGCTAGTACCATTTTAGTTTAGTGTTGTGTTAACATAGTGTTGTGTCTACATACCAACATATCAGTCAAGATATTTGTGACCTTTTCTTTTGATTCCAACTGGAGTACATAGCTGCCAGTTAGAGCATAACCTACTGGCAAATTGAGAAGGCGTGTTAACAAGGCCAAAAAAGTGGAAATATGTCCGCTTGTGTCATGGTGGTGTAGTTTTAGATGCTAGTGAAATAGCATTACTTTTTTCACAGTCTGGAGTGCTCCAGTGGCCCAGGCTTTTCCCCTGAACACCAGCTGCTGAAATGACCTGCACTTTCCATAACTCCTGTAATGTCTTGTCAATGAGGCATTTTAACTGCCAGAGGCTTCTGTACATGCCTGACATTATTTTCTCAGTCTCTTTACTGCTACCACAGACACAAACTGTGAAGAAAAAGTTCAGACATGTCTACTTCGCCGAGCGTTCGAGGGTGTGAATGGTTCTGAGCAGGCAGTGACTTTCTCTTCGTGTTGTGAACTGTTGGGTGTGTTTTCACAGTCGGTCTGCCACCAGATGGCAGAGTGCACCATGTTCCCCCCCAGCCCCTGAGCAGCCATTTTTGATTCTGCCATCACACTAACATGTCGTCTTGAAACATGCCCACAGGAGACCCTGGTAATTGCCTCTCACTCCGAGGCAGGCACTCACGCCTCAGATACAGCCTCAGTGTTTGCTGTCAGCACAACCACTCCTGCACGACTCCTCCTGCCTCTTTCCTGTCTGTGTTTTTCGGGTTGTATTTTTCCCCCCTGCACATCTTCGAAGGGGCTTGTTTTTGTGTCGGTGGAGGTGAGCCGAGGGCGAGGCGACGTGAAACCTGCTTCGGCTCCTTAAATAATTATAAATCAGTGGAGTCCGGCGCAGCTTGGTGCAGCCCTTTAATCTCTCGCCTTTCATCCCGGTTAAATGTCGAGTGCCCTCCCACCCCACCCCACCACTCGGCACAGCAGAGCACAGAACAGCACAGCACAGCACTGCACCGCACCGTACCACGCGGCACTGTCTGATAGACCCCCAGACGGCAGCCCAGGCAGAGGAGCCATCGTGTTCATTTTCATGTTACATCTGCTCCCTCTTACTGCAAGACGAGTGCTCGCTGCTGTACGGCTCAATGGGCCACTTTTGTCAGCCAACAGATGGCTCATAACAGAGCAGGCATGAGGGAGGAGAAATAGACATAGAGCGAGGGAGACAGACAGACAGAGAGGGAGGGAGAGAGAGAGAGAGAGAGAGAGGGTGCTCTGAGGAAATCCTGTCTATTATGTCTTCAAGTCTTAAAATGGTCATCGCCTTCACTCTAGCTTTGTCATTTACCACCAGTCGTTTTGGGGGTTCTTTTTTTCCCCTGCATCTTGATGGTTGCAATTTCTGTAAGGATGTTTGCGATGATGAGAAATGGTAAATGATTGTCACCCAGCTGTGTTTGACAGGAATGCCTCACACACACACTCAAATACACATACACACACACACTCTCACCTCTGGTGTCTTGCTCAGTTTGTTATGGTTCAAAAATGTGACTATGCCTGTGTAAACATCATTGAGTGCTACTGCCACTCTCTTTTTTTTTTTTTTTTTTTTTCTCCGTCTCGCTTTATCTCTGTCCTTTCTTCATACCCTCCACCCCTTCCTCTCTACCCCCCCCTTTTCTCACTTGTTCACATTAGCCATAATGAGATATTGACATAGGTGCCGGTGTCTGAATTATACTCTCTGTGTTTTTTTTCCTTCTGATGGATAAATAGACTTTGATTTAAATGTAATTGTTCTGCTCGTCGTTAGATTGCCTTTAAGTGTTGAGTCTGTGGGAGGGAGATGTGATGACAGCTTGGAGGACCCCCTCCACTCTCCCCGACACTTTGTAATGCGTTTATGCATTCTCACTGAAGCATTCAGATAATGGCGGTGGTTTATGATGGGGTGAGGTTAATGCCACAACCATGAATTTTGCCTGAATAAACAACAAGATGAGAGGACCTCAATCTACATTTTCCATCCAGGAAATCAATGTCTTTTTTTTTTTTTTTTTGTATCTGTGCTGGTCTTGAAGAAAAATATTTTTAAATCAAGGTGTTTTAATTCATGCAGTGGATGTTCTATTTAAAATCCAAACACGTGTAGGTGTAGAGTAATTACTCCCAGTGTATAAATAAAAAGCTGAAAAAAAGAGGCTGTGGTTTCATGCCTGTAGAGAGGCTGCCAGCGGAATCTGTCTGGAACCCTCTGTTTGCCTGCCTCTGCCTCTCTGTTTCTCAGTGGCCATTATCCCCGCACCATTCTCCTCTCTGATCCTCTTTCTGGGGTCATAAAATCTCTGTGTGGAGAAGCGGGGGCCTGGGTGAGCGCTCTGGGGGCCCCTCCCCCCTCCACTCCCTTCCCTTCCCTCCCCAGCCCCTTTCATCATGTGTTTGAGTTCTCAGCACCAGGGGCGAACCATAAATCCAGCCAGAGACAGAAGAGAGAGGTAGGGAGGGAGGGAGAGGAGCGAGAGAGGGAGAAAAGGAGAGAGCCCTGTGACTTAACTGCCTACTGCATGCCGTTGTTCACCTTTGTCTTCTGCTCAACCACCCACTCAAAGAGATTTTGCTTGCTGGCGCTGGGAACAGCAGTGCTTCAAGCCAGCCGACGGGGGAGGGAAACAGAGTGTGTGTGTGTGTGTGTGTGTGTGTGTGTGTGTGTGTGTGTGTGTGTGTGTGTGTGTGTGTGTGTGTGTGTGTGTGTGTGTGTGTGTGTGTGTGTGTGTGTGTGTGTGTGTGTGTGTGTGTGTGTGTGTGTGTGTGTGTGAGAGAGAGAGGCTGAAAGTGCTATCGCTCTGCTTCTCCTTTTCTCTATGTTTCTCACTCTCTTTTACACCCAGGGAGAGACACAGTCACACACACTGAGGCTGAAAATGTGCACAGGCAGAGAAAGAGAGGAGCAGGAGTGATGCATTAGCTGTCTGTTTGGAGGGAATTGTAATAGTCTTGCTGCATTTATTACAGCTTGTTCACTGGTGTATTGACCCAACCACTCCCTACCTCCACCGGATTATCCCCCCCCTCCACCCACCAGTCGTCCTCCATCCTCCTCTCCCCCGCTTCTCGTTCACTCAGGCTCTCTGTCTTCATTCCTATCTGCCACAAAGGCTTCTGGGAGTCGCTCCAGAGCTGCTCTCTGATGCTAAATCTGTACTATTACCTGTTTGAATGGACAAGATTCTCTCAATGATAATGATTCTTAGACTAGTTTGGGTTAAGTCCTTGTCCAAGAGCCCAGCAGTCTGATTGTGTTTCATAGTCATTCAAATGGCCTGTCCAGTGGATGTGAAATATGGGGATAAAGATCTCTTTGCAACAATCGATGCAAATTGACGACACCACAAGGCAGTATCACATTTACGCTCAGCTGAGTGCCTAGTTTAGCACTAAACATGAAATAATCTCAAAACGCAGCTGTAGTCAATACCTGTTTATACCGACTCCTGTTCCTCAGATGAAAAAAATCACAAAAAAGACAACAGATGGCAAAAAATGAATTACTCTTTGGGAAAGCAATAGGTCATATGTAATCCAAACGGTTATCTCTTAAACCCTTTAAGAACAATGGCCGCTAGACTAAGGATGCACAGTAGGAATAGAGGGCAGACCCTCTTCCTTCAGGAAGGAGCTTATTGTTTTGCAGTCTCCAGGCAGTGCGCAATGGCAGAGTGTTTTTCTTTTCATTTCATTATGAAAAGGTGCATCTGTGCAATGTCATAACGCTTTGGAAAAGATAAAGTGCTTCTCTATTATTAGGTTACATTACAACATATTGGTGGATATGGCTTTTTTATTGAAGGACGAAGTGTGTTGGATATATCATAAGTAAGGACAAAAAGGAGAAGCCATTCCTCCTCGAGATCAGCTGAATGTGGTATTGATCTGTATTGACTAATCAAAGGCAGGTAGTCAGCTCAGGCAGTCATTATGTCAGTACCACACACTTGCGCCCTCCCTCCCCCTCATCTTATATGGCAGGCACTAAGGATCCCAGGCGCATGTGTGTCTGTGTGTGTCTGTGTGTGTTCTACCACCAGGCAGCCATCTCACAGGAAATTGAGAATCAGTCAATTTTTTCCACAACCCCCGTTTGCTAAGTCAGGGGAGTTACCTGTCAGCAAAGACAAAGAGCCTGTCATGTCCCCTGGTTGTTCTACTAATGGCCTAATGCACAGCATGGATAATGGGAACACAGGCTTTAGATGATGAAACGCTATTTCTGAAAAAACATATATGGTTTCATGTGCTTTGTAGAATGATCTTCAGATAGACTTGTAGATTGATGCACAACAGATAGTTTGGTAGATTGATCAATGAATACATTTTAATTGAGATATTGGTTTTGTAGATAGATATGCATATAGATAGGTAGGTAGGTAGACAGATATAGAGAAAAATATAAAGATAGAAAATATGAGTTTTTTTTTCTACATAATACGACTAGCACTATTATAGCTGGGTAAACCTAACTGTTTGCTTTTTTAACCTAAATGGCATGGAACTGTTTAGTATGTATTTCATGCCCTCTGTTGTTTTTCCCTCTACAAAATGTGAATGTAGCATAGGCTCTGAACAACCAAAGGCTGGCAAGCTGCTCTTGTTTCCTTGTTAGCATGGGGTCAGTTAATGCCTGGGTCTCCTTATGTGGTAATGTGATATTTATTTGCCGAGAAGCTTTTTTTTTTTCCACAGGGAGAGGCACAAGAGCAGCTAGGCTGGAGCTGTGCCGGAGGAAGGCAATGACTATTTTTCCTGAGCTCCCGCAACATTTCTTTTTCTGTCTCTCTCTCTGTTATATACCCCCCTCCCTCTCTCGGTATGTCATTTTTTTCTTGGCGCTGCCTCTCTATCTTGCTCTCTCCTCTCCCCCACTCTGCCTCAGACGTTGTTTGTTAGCGCTGTCAGGCTGCTGTAAGCTTGTGGTTATGTGGTATATGTGAAGAATTCAGCCCGTGCAGGAGCACACCGGCGTCATTCTCTCTCTCGCCTCGGTGGAGAAGGACGAGGTCAATGGGGCTTTTGAAAACGCCTGTCCTTGTATGTTCACCACAAGCAAGTGTGTGTCATATCTTCTAAGCCTGTCCCTGCTTCTATTGGTGGTGTCAGGTGTTGTGCCTCCGCAGCTGTCAGTCTGAATGGTGGTGTTGAATCCTGGCAGAGCTCAGATCAGCCTCTTGAAATCATTTTTTTTTTTATTATTTTGTGAGGTGCAAAGCTCCAATGGTATCTAGGCATGTCTTCATATGACAAGATGTTTTCATTACCAATATTGGAGGTCTATGGTGACCCATAGAAGTGTCTGGTAAAATGTTCACACATTGATGTAGACCAGCACACATGCAAATTAATTTACATCAAGAGGCAGAATAATTAGTGGATAGGTATTAAGATAAATGATAAATTACTGCAGAGTTTGACAATTGTCAATTTCTTATCTGGATATTTTGTACACATGGCAAGAAAGAAAAAGTAAAGTGACTTCAAATACTGCTGCTGTGTAGTACATTAAAATATATCTTATATTGTCATAGCAAATATATGCTATGACAATTGTGGTAATAATCATAATAAGCATTATAAACATATTTGTAAATGTATATAAAGTAATGCATCATAGCGTCTGACAAGTTTAGATACTATTTATAAATAGACATGACTGCATTCATAAAGCGTTATAATGATGTGGTATTAGCCCTACACAACTATTATTATGATCGCTTGTATGGGGTCACATATGGCTTGATAAAGAGCATTTGGTGAATGAACAGCCTTGGATATAAGGCAAAGATGTCAGCAGTGCCATTGTCAAGAGGTAAAAGAAGATTTATTACGCATTCTGAGACTTCAAGCTCTAAGAGCTAATACTAAAACATTGTAATGCTTTAGTGCAGTCATTACTATGTATAAGTAGTTAAATAAAATTATGTCAATCATTATGAGCCATTATGACTTTGTTATATTTACCGTTAGAAAAAAGCGCTGCCTTCAGCGCCTTTTGAGCGCTTCAGCGTGAGAATTCTGTAACCTTAATAACGGGAATCATACACTCTAGCTATACATTATTATCCGTTAGTATCCGTTGGTTACCGACTACTTATTGTTAGCTGTATCTTTGTCATGTAGACATGTACTCATGTCATATAACTCTGTGTAGTGTGAAAACGGCAATCACGATTTGTTCTACTGGTACCTTCTCCATCTTGGTCTATTTTGGGGGCACCGGTAACTAAGGTAGTAGGTTACTAGGGAAGGTACACGCATACCTACTCTCCTCGTCCTGACTGGTCAGCTGTCAGAAAGGCGCTTGACGGCACCCAGCGCTTTTCTGAAAAGTTGAGAAAATTGAACTAAAAAAGGCGTTGGACGCTGCGCTTTTTAAAACGTTTTTAAAAGGCGTCCGCTTTTTAAAAAGGCGACCGACTTTTTCCCTTTCCCATAGGGTTGCATGTAAAAACTACCGCCTCTTGAGGTATAGAGTGGTATTATAAGAGAGGCTGGAGCAACGCTAGCTGGTTAGCATGCTAACTTACAGATAATAGTAATATAACAGTAGAAGGCCCTAGACAGCATTGTTGGCAAGTCTAAGATCCCCTGGAAACATAATGCTGAACTAGCTGGTTCGCGCTACCATTCAAGTGCCTGTCACTCCATAACAGGCGGTGGTGAGGCTGTTCTGGGTGCCATGTTTTGCCTGCCCCCTCATCCCCTCTGGAACACATGGAGTTCCACATCCTGTTAGCTCCATCGCTGAACATCCTGCCTCAAGCTAGGGATGTTCACTCCTGTCGGTGTGTGTGGTGGACTCCCGCCCAGCTGTGTTGTTTGGCCAGCGAGCGCAGTCAGGAGCTGTCTTCCAGGGGCCAAGAGAATGGTTCACCTTGTCAATCGAGTGACAGTGCAGCTGCCGCCCCCCCTCCACAGGCATTCGCCCTCCAGACAGCAGGGTGTGGGGGATGGGCTGCTGTTGGCGAGGCAGCTTACTAAGTGCCTTGTTTTTTTTCTTCCAGTAGCATATGTGGAAGGAGAACTGGTCAGCATAGTTCTGCATTTGTTTTCTGATGTTCTATATTGATGGGTTGTATTTTTGGATTTTACACCAGTCATAGTAATACGTTAAAGTATTATTTGTATATTGTTGAATGTAAAACTTTCAGAAAGAAAATCCACTGTAGGCTTGAATATTTACTGTTCATGGTTTTCTTTAATCCATCTTTGCATTTAGCATATTATATATGACATGCTCATATGTGTAGAGGGCAAAAAGGAATATTTCACTTTATCAGATCCATCTTGAAAATGGATGACCTTATCTGTAGTGCTCAGGGTGAAATGGTAAATAGTATGGTTCTGCATTTGGGGGAATTTTGTATGAGAATGTATATATGTGCACTTGCTTTTTGTGGCTGAATCTGAGGTAAATGTGAAGGTGGCAGAACCCAATTTATGTTGTGAAGGAGAATGTCTTGACTGCAGAATTTTCAGCTGAGGATATGGACTCTGTTATATTGCCTGTGGTAGCCCATAAATAAGATGGTGGCACGAGTAGGTTTTCTTACTGATGGATAAACTCATCCAGTGCTACATAAGCCAGGCTGGGGGCCGTTTGGGGAGATTACACTGAAGAGCGAGCATTTGTTGAGTGGTAGGCTTCCCGAGTGGCATCTGTGTACCTTCTCTTGTTTTTGCTGTGGCTTTTGTCGTAATATTTCCAGTCGATCTTGTCCTCCTGCCGGCAGCCTAATAAATTGGCAGAGATATTGCACTGCATTCTGCTGTCTAAGCCTGTTCCCTCTCCATCATCCAGACAAGCTATATCACAGTGTGAAGAACCTCCCCTATAAAAACGTCAGTTGCTGTCGTCTTTTGGAAAATGAGAGTGGCTTGTGAGCAAGTGTTCCCTGAGAGAAGCCTGCGGAGAGGAGAGGAGAGGAGAGGAGAGGAGAGGAGAGGAGAGGAGAGAAGAGAAGCAGCAGTCGCATCTATTTTCTTGCCAGTGGCTTTGGCGTGTGGGAGCTGCCCCTCTTGTTTTTTATTTCCCTCAGGGGCTGCCTGGGCTTCTGTCCTGCTCTGGGTCTCAAGGGTGGCTAATGAGGTGACAAAGGGTAAGGAGGGGTGGTAGATTGTGTGTGTGTGTGTGTGTGTTTTTGAGTGAGTGAGTGTATGTGTGGGGAGGGGGTGGTTTCTGTGTGTGTGTGTGTGTGTGTGTGTGTGTGTGTGTGTGTGATTGAGGTAGTGTGAGAGAGAGAGGGGATGTGAGTGAGAGAGGGAGGATATGAGACCTCCTACCCCCAGCTGCTCACCTCATCTAGTGCAGGGCTTTGTCTGAGCCTTGGGCGGTTCACAGGGGGGCAGCGGCATCCAGCTGTGTAGAATGACCCCAGATGGCCGGCTGTGTTCCAGAGCCACAATCAAAGCAAAGCCCGCACCCCGAGAGCCGGGGTTGTGCGTAAACATCGCTCCAGTTTGTCCTGGGGTGTCGAGCGAGTCTGAAATATTGGAGGCTTTTTGCGTCTATGCTGCTTACCAAGCTAACAAAACTTTGCAATGGCAGAAGAAAATGTGCCTGAAAAAGGTTCCTTGTTTCCCCAGGGTTCTTTTGAAGTGCTGTGTGGGAAGTGAAGTTGCACAAGTTAATTGTCCCCGAGGGAACAGGCCTAAGTTGTGTACTGACGCTGAAATAATGTTTCTCAGGAGCTGGTGAGACTGAAGGGGTGGAAAGCTTTTCTGGACAGAAGAGAGATATTATCTTTCTCCTCTGTTGTGTTTCTCTGTGATTGAGTGCTGAATTCTTTCTCATACAGTGCCCACACGTGCCATGTTGATGTATCTTGAAATGCAAATATCTTGTTATCTTCATTCTTGTTATAACACTCTCGGATTGTATGCAGCACATTGTGGTGTTATCTAAAATATTTTGTTGTTGTTGCAGTAAGTACTCATCCCAGATTTCCCAAGATTGGCTCTAAACATATGATTTGAGGCTGTACTTGACAGAGGAGAACAGATGGAAATGGGGGTATATCTGCGAGCTCTGTAACCGGTTGTGACCACTCTGTGTCTGGCTTGTGTGAGAATATCTTGTTTTTCTCTGGGCTGTGACATGAAGGAGAGGATGAGGTCACAGACGTGGCTTTAAAGGTTAAGGGCTCACAAAGCAGGAGAGCAGTGTGAATCTCACCTCAAAAATAAATGACTTCACCTCAACTCTCGTCGCTCTGTGAAAGAACTAATTTGTCCCTTCCTCCTTCTCCACACACCACTCCGGTTAGTGTCTGCATAAAGCAGACAAGCCAGCCTGTTTGTGACAGGGTGACTGTGCACCCTTTCAAAGGCTAATTTGTCTTGTTGACTGAAGTGAAGCTAAGTTGGGCTCATTCAGGTTTTGCTGTTGGAAACTTAAGCCTATATGGTAGTTTTTAAAAACATGGTGTGTTGTTGACAGCAGGAAATGTGACTCCTTCCCCACCCCATCCCCCGTCCACATGCACATATCACGCTCAGCAGTAGAGCAGTGGCCTTGGCTGACACGATGGCCATCGTTGAGGCTCTAAAAGCTGCCCATGTATTTCCCTGTGTCGGGAACATTAATTATGTAGAAACACCAATGCCAGTGTTGGGCCCTCTTGTATAATTCATGCACACTCCAACTTGACACCAGTTGTTTCTTTGTGTGAAGAAGTGCCGTTAAATATTAATAGCTACAGAACTTATACAGTGCAAATGATGGACTGATGGAGCTACGGGAGCCTGTCAGGGAGGTGTTACACAGAGGAGGCCTTTTTTAATAGCTGCTGCCATAAAGGCTATGTGGTGTTCTGTTATTGAATATGAAAGTTAAGACTGCTGACATAGCTATGCCATAAAGAAATAAAGAACTCTAGCAACAATTGCTTTCACCGTCTGGCCTCAGTGCATTTGCATTAGAGGAGAGTATTTTTTTATATGGAAGCCTTGTTAATTGAAATTATTCAGCTATTCCCCTTTCATTTCATCCAAGAGCGAGCAGTTTTGAACGGTCAGTCCAAATCCAATTCTCTCTCTCCCACATGTGTTTATCCAGTATTTTGGGCTGCAAAGCACCTTCCAATGAGCTGAAGTCCCATTGCTGGCAAGAGATCAGCACAGCTGAGCCCATCACCCAGAGGTAGATGAGTCAAGCCGATTCCTTTTTCTTTGCTTAAGTAGTGTGAAGCGGGCCTTGACTGAGCCCCCTTCTTCTTTTGTGTATCTGTTCCCTCTTTCTTTCACCCCCCCCTTCCCTCCCTCCATTTTCTCTCTCTCCATGAGGGCCTCTTCTCGGCAGAGCCGATCAGGGGACGCTCTGCCAGTGAGGGCTTGTTTTTTTGGGGGGTGGGGGTGGGGGTGGAGAATGAGTGGTGGTGGTGGTGGTGGAGGAGGAGGAGGAGGACGACGAGGAGGAGGAGGGGGGTATGAGATTGTGTGCAGCCAAGCGGGCCCCAGGCTGCCACACAGCCCCATTAGCACTGCAGCGGCCGGGGCGGGAGATTGCTTGTCTCGACCTCGTAATTGCTGGCCAGCATCTGAAAGGCCAGGGTACTGCAGCAGGAGCAGGCAGGCAAGAGAGTGAGTCAGTGAGTCAGTGAGAGAGAGAGAGAGCGACTGACTGAGTGAGCCCGGGCCAACCAAACTCTTAGATTCATTGCTCCACTGACTCGGTTTAAAGTAGAGGGAGGTTGGGGATGGGAGAGAGAGAGGGGGAGATTGGGCTTTTGCGAGGCCAGGCCAGGCTGCCTTTGTTAGGTAGGACATGGGTGGGCTGTCTGGCTGTGGCTGCACTCACTCTGCCCTCTAATCATGTAATGTTCTTTGGCAAGGGCCACTCATGTTTTTTTTTCTCGCTCTCCCTCTCTCCCTCCCCCACGCTCTCTCTTCCGTCTCCCTCTTTCTCTGTGTGGTGACACAGGACCACAATTAAATAGTGAGGGCAAAAAGTCCCCATTTAGTCACCTGCTACATGGGCACATTTCTACGTTGGTTTCGGATGTTTTTAGGCTGAAATCTGTTGGTTAATTTTCATTTTCGACAAATAAATGATTGATTGTTTTGCTGTTTTTAGTTATCGCAGCGATCCTTCTGGAACATGTGGCACAGTCCGCATTTGTACTTCGGAGGGAAAAAGGAGAACTCTATTATAATGTGGATGATGTCACGCTCTTTTGATTAAATCAGTACTGAAACTATTACATGGTGTGTTTGTGAGGGAGGGAGTGGGAATCTGAGATTCCGAGCCAGGCCCACTCAACAGCTGTGAATCATGATGAACTCACAGAGGAGGATTAAAAAGCACTGAAGGCATCTTAGCTGTTTCTCAGATGGCATCTGTCAGGCATCAGTACACCACGCATGTATACAGTGTGTGGCAGTGCTTTCATCTTGTGGGTGAAAACATCAGCCTTTGATCAAAAATGATCGTCAGACAGCTATTTTCCTAACAATGAGCAGTGCAGCTCAATATGGTGACAGCGGCAGGAATTAACTTTGCATTTGTGTAGGCTGCAGAATCAAATGGACCATTACGCAAAATCAGACATTCACACCTTTGTGACACCGCAGAAAAAAAGGTCATTCATTTTCCAAAACAGAGAGTTGAGGACATACTATAAAGGGATACTAATTTTGTTTGGAATAGGAAGCTGTTGACATTTTATTCTGCCTCATTTCATACTTGCAGGTGGCATTTACAGGGTTGACCCCCCTTTTCCAGCTTTAGGTGTGTGGAGGGTATCTGAATTCATTTGTTGAATGTGTAGTCCTTTGGACATCTTTGTCAGATTGCCCTTAGTTGTGGTCAGACCAAGTATTTACGGCAAAGGTAAAGGCTTATTGTGGCTACAGATGTAATTTAATACACTTGCTTTTTCAGGGAAAGGTTAAGGCTCAAGGTCAGTGTTTTCCCTCTTTTGTACAATCCTACTAGGGTAGGCCAGCCTGGCTTGTCCATTTAATTGCGGTGGAAAAAAATATGTATGGGTAATCACAATTACTTAAGAAATATAATTGGGTAATTTGTTGCAGGTGTCCAGACTGAAAAACGCAGCCGTAGGTTGATGTCAGTGTATGAGAAAATGGTGCTAAAATTGTATCAAGAGAGGTCAGTGGTCAATGACAGGCTTATCATGAAGCTTATTTAAAAGACAGAGTGGAAATGTTCAATGTTAAGGTACATTAGATGTACTTGAAATTATTCCAGAGCCTTGGAGGGCAATCTGCAATCTAATTTTAGAGGCATAGTCCTCCATAGGATGTCTTGCACATTTTTAATGAGATGCTTTAGAACAGACTAGACTGTAGTGCCCATTTCTTGCCTATAACTACGAACAAAGGCGCCATTGACGTTTTTGGTCTAAATGTAAAGGCAGGTGAGATTGCTTTTTCCACGTAAAAGGCCTTAAGACCAGCCTATTAGGATTATACAGCATATAGCATGGTGGTGTAGGGAAATATGCCTACTTAATTGTTATTGTATTCATGCATATATCGGCCCAGAAACAGACATCTTGAAACTTGTGTTTGATTTAGTCGTGCTTTATATTACCTTTGCAAAATATTTTATTATGAAAACTTCCTTTGCACATTAATGATGGAAGCAGCCTCATGACTCAGTTTTTAATGGTCTAATGTTGGGGCTGGGGGCTTCCAGGGCTTCCTGTATATGTACATACAATATATTTAGTATAGTGTCGTCACATTCCGTTTACCTACATTTCTTTAAGGTCTGCAACTTTTTGTTCTGGTAAGTTATTTTTGTTTATTTTGCGATACATACAAAGCAGGTCAAAACAAATATATGCAAAAGTCCTGATAATGACAATCTATCCCAGCAACAGTGACCTGAACACGTTCACCAGCAGAAGGACAAGAGTTATAACTACTTCTTAATGTTCCAGCTTGTCTGTCTTTGATTACAGTAGCAGTACACATAGTAATGCCACTTAGATTCTAATTTAAATAAAATATAAGCTATTACATAGCAAACTAGCATAGCTAGCTGTTAATTATGCTTCACACTCTCTTAGGAACAACTCTGTAAGGGATTCTAAAATTGCACCTTATATTCCTCATTATTGCTTGTCTACCTCATTGGAGGTTCATGTCGCTTTGTGTACTTCCAATTTTGTCATTTACCTGCAGCCAAAATAAATCCCGAAGCCCACTGGATGCCTCTCATCTGCAATTACGCCTGACAGTAATCTCAGCATGTCACAGTTTGTGTGCGCGTGTGCGTTTTCCTTGCAGCACTGATCTTTCACAAGAAGGGATGACAAGTGCTGTTGTGAAAAGAAGTCCCCTGCTTCCTGGCTGCTGAGATGCAATCATACCAGCCCCTGATAACAGGGGAGAGGAAATAAAGCCTCCTGGGCCATTCAGCAGATTGAAAAGATGACTCTGTTTTTATGGATGTGTCAATCTCACCTGCACTGTTTGTTCTTTCTCGCTCAATTTCGCCGTTTTCTTTCTTACCCTGTCTCTCTCGTTGCTCTTGCTCTCGTTCTTGTCTCTCATTTCTTACATCAGTTAGGGAGCAAGAGGCCCCCATTTAGGGCACAGCTACATTGGTGGAGTGTTAATGAAACATCGTAATAGAGTGCTTTGTCTTCTTTTCTCTCTTTCTCACCACAGTATCCCCAGATCTCCGAGGAGTCTGCCTCTCCATTTGTCTTCATTTGTTCCAACCCCCGGGAGATGATAGTAAAGTTCCCCATGAAAGGGAAACACAAGATCTGTAAGTCTGGCCTCTTTCATGTTATGGGTCCAGCGATTGGAAATTTAGCTTTGCTGTCGAATTTTTCTCATTTAATCTGTCCTTTTTCATGTTCTACACACAGAGACGCACACATACCCATGAATGACACATGTGCACATATACTGCCAGATAGAGAACAGACGCCAGGTTGGGGAACTAAACGTGAAATGCCTTGTGATGTATAATTTGTTCAGAATCTAATCTAATCTAATCTAACCCTAAACACCCATATGTAGTAAAATGGTATATTAAGATTCATTTCAAGTTCTTCACAATGGGAGAAACAAAAGTAAATTGACAGAAAAAAAGATCAGGCCTAAATAAAAATAGTTGTCAACATCAGCTAGCTGGCTGAGGACAAGGTAAACATTAGCTAACCATGTTAGCAAGCTAGGGCCCAGTTTACACGAACCCTAGATTGCCTGAATCCGGAGAGAAATATGTCTGGATCGACCTTTCGTTTACACGAACCGGGCGGATTGGGTCACTAAAGCCGCATTCTTTTGAATCGGGTCTCCAAAGTGAGTAGATTCGATGCCGCCAGCGGATTGGTGTTCGTGTAAACCCCGATCCGCACACTTTCTAACCTGATGATGTAATTGCCCCACGTGAACGCCTCGCAACCTCAGCCTGAACCCTAATTAACCCCGCTGCATCACTTCATAACAGCAACAACATAAACTAAATCGATGTTGTTAAGAAGCTGGTTAGGAAATGGCTGACATTAACAAGCCACACTTTAATCTATCACTGTTTAATCTATTTGCATCAGACCATTGTTCAAAACCGTTTTTTAAAAGTGTCACCAATAGCCTATAGGAGCAAATCTGATGTGAAAAGATTTTCATCATAGACGGTAGTTTCAAAACGGTAACTGTACGATTCCCAGACGAGAAAACTTTCATGAATGTCAGAATTGTTTGTAAGTGGAAATTGCTTCTTAACTGCCTTCGAGAATGAGGTCCATTATTATTTATTATAAATATATAAATATATATATTTATTATATTATTATTTATTATTATTACAATATACAACTATACAATAGTTATGAATATTTTTTTGATTTACTATATCGGTATGCTACCTATGCACTAATTTCCCAATAGGCTACCAAGGCAAATTATATAGTTAGGCTACCATCAAGGTCCGAAATTAACATCCGCCAAGCGCCAAATGCGTGTAGATTTTGCATTTGATGTGTACGTTTCGGAAGCCACCAAACACTTTGGTGGGTGACTTTTTTGCAATAACATATCAGCATTGATGGCTTAGCGCCAGTAAGATGAATGTTACATTAGCTCTAGTCCTGTCAGACAACTATAGCTGCTTGCGTAGCCTACTAGCTAGCGTTAACATATAATTAATAATAATAATAATTAAGACCTTTGTCAGGTTTTTAATGGCACACACGACACACTGGAACACACACACGTGCATATATGGAGGCGACACAGGACACACACACACACACACACACACACACACACACACACACACACGCAGGTAAGCCTGAGGTCGCGGTGAATTTATTTTCTGCTTTTTCCCATCCTGGACTGTCCTTCCTCAAGGACCAAGTGAAGTGAACTGTCCATCTGTGGTCAGGTGCACTCTGGGGAGGACCTGCCCCCCAGAGCCAACAGCACCCCATGTGGGAATCGAACCCATGGCCTTCTTGCTGTGAGGCGGCAGTGCAAGCAGTGCAAGCAACTGAGCCACTGTGCCACATTACTTCAGAGGTACAGTACGTGAAGGACAAAGCCCTCAACAATAGCCTACATTTGTTGTTGGTAATAAAACCATGAATTTGGAAGCAATTGTAAACCATGAAACATCCAGGATCCATACCACTTGCATTGTGGTCTCTCGTCCTCAAGCTCAGCCTCTCCATAAAGCACAGGCATTTAAACAACTCACAGACATGTCATGTTGCACTTTGTTGCACATTGCTTTGTTGCACTGTTCTATACTCGTTATTATCAATACAGAATACAATTATTTTTCGCTTAACCTACAGTCTGCTCTGACCACTGATTTTATTAACAACCATTATGTGTTATTATGCAGATTAAATGTAGGCTATGTACGATACGTTGCTAGTTGGATCTCGACTTCTGTCTTCTGTCACTTTATACGCATGCTCCATGTCTTCTCCATTTTCTTTAGTTGTCTGTAGCACCGTTACAGTGTCACCAACAGGCCTGGGAGATATACTACAGCGGATTCATCCGATCCGCTCCGTTCGTGTAAACGCAATTTTTTCTTGACACGGGTCCGTGTATACGCGATAAAAAAAAGTACAAGGCAAGGATTCAGGCAATCCAGGCTACGTGTAAACGTGGCCTAATTGGGCTCAGGACAGATCAGGCTTGGGGTTGTCTCACTACCAGTGACAAAGGGCATGTCTTCTTTGTCTGTTTATGGTTAGATTTTCTCAGTTCTGCCATTTGCATCTGATGTTTTTGTCCTATAGTGAAGTTCTAGTATGCTAGTGCGCTAGTGCAACATATACGTATCTAATAACCAGTACATTGTATATTGACATTTTCTTTGTGAGAGTACAAGTTAATACACTAATATTAAATGATATGGTGTAAGGTGTTAACACCATTCTTGGTCTTAGTTTTTTATGCCTTTATTTGGACAGGACAGTGAAGTGTATGACAGGGAGCGAGGCAGAGAATAGGTGGGGAGAGGACTGGGAAATGACATCAGGCCACATTTTACATGTGTTTTAACCTAACCTACAGCAGACTTACGTTTGGCTGAACTAAAGCCCTAAAAAGCACACCGTATGTCAATGAATCTCTCAAACAAAGAACTTTTCTTTGCGGTTGGCAGTTGTCAAGCTGCTCGTAAGGGTATAAAACTAAAAGACCACTGTGTGTATTTCAGTTAACCGTAGGAAACCAAACCCTCTATCAAATGAGAAACCACAAGACACAAAGCAAGACCTTAGAAGGAGTTCTTTGTGGGTTCCCCCCCTGCCCCCAACAGCCCTTTTCCAACCATCATCACTGCCTTCTATACCCATTTCGACCATGTTTCAAGCCAGGATTACTCAATTGGACTCCTGACTATGGACTCACGGTGCTCTCCCAAGACTTTCCCCAACTCTGATTAGACACAGTGTGAGGGAACAGCATAGTGATGTCCCGGCTCTATTCTCTCCCTTTCTTCTCCTCTCCTCAGCTAGGCTCTCCTCTTCGACGCACTCCTTCTCTCCTCTCCTTTTCACAGCCTTTCACTCCTTTTCTTAGTGTTCTGGGAATATAATGGCTAAGGGTCGTAGGCTGATGCATGTTTTCAGTTTAGGCATGCACAAGCTTGTGAGAAGGGGGGAGGGGAGAAAAAAGCAGGCTTGCGAATGAGCAGGGTTAACCCCTGACCTTCAGACCTTAACCTGAGAACAACCGGGGGGCAGTGTGAGTAAATTGAGCCTTAACGGAAGGCTAATAGCCTCTCAATATACAGTGCTAAAGGATTTCAAAAGAGCATTTAAAATATCGCGCTGAAACACCATACGTCTGGCCCCCACCGTGGCAGACATATCTTTTCCCGTCCTCCCTCTTTTCAGTGGGAGCTGGTGACATTTAGACTTGTGAGAGGCTAGTGCTCTTTTATTATGTGGCAATAAAAATTTACATTCAGCAAGCTAATGAGACCCCATTTAAGGAGCCTGTGAGCTGGGGGCTTTCTAGCTGATTGCGCTCCTGGTATCTCTGTCTCTTTCCCCTCACTGCTTGCCTCTGCGGTGAAGGTCACCCTCTGCCGCAAAGAGCCATCACAGGCAGCTTTGATAAGTGGCTGCACCCATGTGTGAATATTGCAGGTTCGAGTCAGCGATTCTGTCAGGCGTCTGCCCCTTTAAAGGCTAAAGGTTGTTACTCAGCCCCCACCACCACCCCACCCGGGTTCCACCAACCCCCATTCCCCTCCCCGACCAGAATCAATATGCCTCAAGTCATCACGGCTACTGTCGAGCTCTCCTCCTTGCCATTCAGGTCTGACAACCTCCCTCTGCCAATTTGTGCAAGCTCTTGTCCATTTGACTTTGCCCACTTGAATCACATTTGGTTTATTGAGCGTGATTTTCCAAATACGTGCCTTGGGCTGACGTCTATGGTCATGCGCCATGCTCATCTCTTTCTGTTATCTTTAAAAAAAAAATGTTTTCCCCAAATCATTATGAGTATTCTTGCTCCTGTGTGTTTCTGTGATAATTAGAAATGATTGGAGATGTCTTCAATTCTAGGGGCGTATCAATATCCGCAATCTTGTATTAGTATAAAATAAAAGCAGACAAAAACAGACATAGCCTGAAGGTAAAAAAACCCTGATCATCAGAGCTGTGAATAAGTGTGTTTGGTTGGCGCTCAGTTCAAGGCGCTTCCCTGCTGCCATGCGAGCACCAGATTTGAATTTCCAAAGTAGATATCAAAGAGCTCTAAAATATGCATGCGTGTTCACCGTCAGATGGTGCGCATGTGGGTGAGTGGTGGCAGCTCGAGAGTAGGAGAGTGCCGCTGTGGAGCCGGGGCTGCTTTGCTCCACTAACCAGTGTCTGTTCCGTCGTCACCTCCCGGTTACCTCACCGAATGGGTGCCCGGGGACAGCAACTCGGGTGCTCAATTGACCAACATTCTCAGCTCTTTTCTCCTCTCCAGCGCTAGGCTTTTTGTGTCCCCCTCCCCCTGCCACCCTTCACCACCACTTCTCCTTTCAGTCCACCCTCTCTCTACTCTCACTTTTTTTTTTTCGTCCTCTTCTCTCGAACTCATCCTGTTCCTCCGGGAGAGTGGGAGGGGGTGAAAAAAAAAAAAGAATGAGAAGAAGGGAAGTGCTCTTGATTTATTCATGGATTCCTTTTTTATATTCATGCATTTTTCCAGGGCCATCTTGGCTGCTGAGGTTGTGGTGGGGGGATTTTGCGCTCTGTGGAGGCTGCTTTGCAGAAATACACTTTCAGGTCTGGTGAACCAGAGAGGAGAAAGGGGGAATTGGGTTGGGGGAGGGGGGTGGCTGGGGTGGGTGGGGGTTGTGTGGAGAGGGTAGCGGTATATATTACTCAGGAAATGTGAGGCAGGCTTCAGAGGTGACAGCCCATGTTTATTACAGATCTATCACACAGCTAATGGCTAGCATCAGAGAGCAGGCTGAGCCACTGATGTGGAGGAGAGGCGAGCCAGCCAGCAGGCAGCAGCTGCTCCCCCCACCGCAGGGTCACGCTCAGTGCT
The DNA here is from genome assembly GCF_900700415.2 of Clupea harengus. NCBI lineage: Eukaryota > Metazoa > Chordata > Actinopteri > Clupeiformes > Clupeidae > Clupea > Clupea harengus. The sequence goes on along the minus strand of NC_045157.1, from coordinate 18,926,769 downwards.
TAGGCTGAGCTTTAGGCGGCATCATATGGGGATTTCAAAGATGTCTTTGCTCACCGCTTATATGTAGTGTTCCTCAGAGAGAGCTCAGATTTGTGTGTAGAGTATTCATCCATTTCTTCAACAATTAGATTCATCGTCATTATTCAATCTGGCATTGATCAGTTTGTTTGTCTACTGGAGTGATTAATTGTTTTTGTGAAAGATCAATTTTTTGTAGTTGTTGATTGTCATGGCTGAGGAAGTGGGGAATTTGGCAGTTGACAGCTCTTACCCGATTGGAGAGCTTTATTTTTGAAGAAAAGTAGCATGAGTACAGGGTGTTTATTTGCTTGGGATTGAGTGCTAAAGAGAAGAGACTTTTTCACAGATCACTCAACTGTGAGCAGAGGGCAAGGAAGTGCATTTAAAGACTGTTTTTCCAAGCATGGGTTTGTCAAGCCCAGCGAGACCTGTGGATCCGAAAACATTTCCCCTGCCAAAGCACATTTCCAGACAAGACATCAGGCTGCCTCTCCTCACCCACTAACTAAAACATTTTCCGTGGACAGTGTGGTTCTGTGATCCTCACACAGCAATGTGCCACCTCTTATGCAGTGCTTGTCTGACTAAATTTAGATTGGCGTGTGCTTGTGTGTGTGTGTGTGTGTGTGTGTGTGTGTGTGTGTGTGTGTGTGTGTGTGTGTGAGCGTGTGTGTGAGCGTGTGTGTGTGTGTGTGTGAGCGTGTGTGTGAGCGTGTGTGTGTGTGTGTGTGTGAGCGTGTGTGTGAGCGCATGGAAACAGTGTGGGATGAACCAGTAGTGGAGGAGGGATCAGGCCAGGTTTCACAGGCCCTGTAATGGCCAAGCAAACAAACCTGTGAGGCTGCGGAATGGTTGAGCAGTGATCCAGGAGCTCGGCTGACATTTAGCCATGAATGGAAACGGACCAATGCCCTAGTCACTCATTACAAGTGTGGGTCAGACCGGCAGACTGTGTAAATAAATAATACCATGCAGGCACTGAGTGCAGGCACCTCGAGCTCTTGGGAGAAAAGAGAAACAAATGCACAACATGCGGCCCCGTTGCCCAGCGTCCTGGGGCTCTTTATAGACGAGGAGCCATGCAGCTGAACCTCTGAAAGAAGCATGGAAGGCCAAGGTCCCTCCTGAATGACCTATGCTATAATGGAATTGCTCACACTGCAAGCTAAATCTGAATGGGCTTGACTGATTTTCTGAATGTATGATGTTTGTAGTGTTGAGGATCTGGTACTTCTCTCCTTAAAATGAAAACGACTGCAATGAAAGATGGCTCTTTCTTTAGCAAGCCATCCAGGAGCTGTGTAGGCGTAACAGAATGCAACAGCTGTTATTTATTGGTAGATATTTAGTGGTGATGATAAGGAGCAAGGGACTCTGCAATTTACACATAAAATCAAGATGAGAGTGACTCCTGTCACAAAACTATGCCTTTTGAAAGAAGCCCTTGTGGATAAAAATTGTCCTTCAATCATAACCACTTGGAAGTTGACATTTTAAATGCAGTAAAATGTCAGCAGAAAGAAATGTCACCTCATTGGTGTATACCTCTCTCATTTTGCAATGCTAAGCATTATCTGAACTGAACAAATTAACCAATCTACATTTTAAAAGGAAAGTCAATGGGCATTTTTACTCAAGAACTGAACCCTAACAATGTGTATAAAATAATCATAATTCTCAAAATACTCTTCGGACAGAGTGAGTAATAGAAATATAAGGATCTTATTAGGACTTTATGCCTAACTGTCTCAGAATGTGATCTAGAGGAGGAAAGGACGGCATTTAGGAAAAGGAAACAAATAAACGAAGTGCTGACTGACATGTAACTGTAATCCTCATTTAATTTGCTTCCATTATTTCTAAGGAAAGACACCAGTCTACAACTCACAATATTCTGATCCTAATCTTCCTAATCTAGTATGCAGAAAAAGCAAACCTGTCTTATCTGTGATACTGACACAATCCATTGCATGAATCTATATTTTGGCTAATTTGCAAACAGAAAGGAGCATTTAAAAGCCATGTCATTATGCTCCTGGCATCCGTCAGAAGTAAATATACTCTCTGAGTTCCTCATACATATCCATACTATGTCAAGACTGACTGTCAGCTAAACATGTATCTAATGAGGGCCCTTTGGTGGTTGAATGTGAAAGCATGCGAAATTATTTATAAGTATACAAAGTGGGTATAGCAGAAAGTCATACATTAGTTTTTTTTATGGTTTTTCTTCTCTCTTATGTTTCTTTGTCTCTGTTGTTGATTTTTTTTTTGTGTGCATCTGTCTTTAAATATACTTACCTCATTTCTACTCGAGGCAAAAGCCCTTGACTCATTGCTCCCAACCTCTGCCAAGATGGCCATTTAAGCTCAGATTAAAACCTAGAGATGCTTTAGGTGCAAAAGCATCCTCTAAATACCATAAACATTTCCATGGCCCAACAGCACAAACAATATTATTTAAATAATGTGTGCATTTAATGATGCCTAGGTCTATCTGTTGGTGTATTCTTGTAGAAGTCGTAAAACACAAAATATGTGTGCACGTGCGTGTATTCTGCACATAAATAAAAATCTCCGCAATATTGTTGGTAAGCAAAACAGGGAAACAATGTGCTCTCTTGAAGTTCACAGTTTTACCTCTACACAAGAAAATGCTAGAGTTGATGGCTCAGCAGTAGTAGAGGATCCCTAACTGCATGGATCAGACATGGGAATGAAAGCAGTGCACAGGAAATGGTGAACAAACTGTACAAGAACACACATGTATTGATGAATAGAGACATCTTTATCATTGCATTACATTAGTCAGCATATTATCAGGGGTGCACAGGTGGGCTATCGCATAAATGTGCATTCTCTTTGTCTCCAAAATACATTAATCATTTCAATATGTTAATCAATACATTTTATATAGGTATGAGAGCAATCTGTTGGTGTGTTTTTGTAAATTCTGGTAAACACAGTATGTGTGTACATGTGGTTTGAAGACAGATAGGTGATGGACACAGTATTGTTACAGGCAAACAGAGTTGGTAGGGACAAACATATCCAAGCCACCTGCCTTCACTTCAATGTTTCTGTCATAGTATTATCTCTGCACACTTTTTGCAATAGGATGATGCATATATCCTAACCATACTATATTCTAAAATTATCCGCAGTTGCATGCTTTTGTTTTTATAGGAGTCGCAGTTTTTTTCCACGTCATCCATAACGAATAATGTTGCCCCATGTGGAGCATATTCATACATTTGAAAGAGGCCGGTTGAACGTTTCTGTAGTTGAAATATTTCACAAAAATGTGCAGAGTTGTTTGCAGAATAGTAGCTTGGTTACTTGCTAGCATGTGATCTGTGAAGGTGACGTAACGTTAGCCACCCTAAGCATGCTGGCGAATGGAGTCTCGGTCCACTTAACCTTTCAACTAACCTAACTTAATCACCCAAATGAACTCTCTGGAGTCCAAGGCCTGTTTGACTCTTTTAGGTAGTCTGACATGCCTTGATATTTTTGTTTTGGCAAATTGACAACAATTCCCCATAACACCACAATATTCCCCACACGGGACCACGCCGACGTCTAAGGGTTGAAGAGTATACACTTAATTACCCCCATGAGCATCACAGCCTAATTTCACCTGAAATACAAAATCGTGGAGTAATCTGCTTTCAACAGGTCAATATATCAGAGGACATTAGGATACGGTGCTGATTCAGTTTTTATTTAAGTTACATTGGCTAAATCTAATCACTTAAATGAAAAATGTTTTCACTAAACAGCACCTCCTGGTTATCTCACGACAAGATGATAAAGACAGACCAATCCAGATCTGTGGTAATATTAGATCAAACATAAAAGTTAATTCTTCTCTTAAAAAATACTAAATGAAAATGTTTGGCGTCTCCCTCATCTCTAAGAAACGTATTATATTGACAACCCTTCTACCTGTTTTAGTAAATTCATGAATGGTTGTTGATTGGTGCAGTCAAGCCCTGTTTTTTTACATTCAGTTGGTTGAATCAAACAAAAGGCAGATCCTGGCATAAGCAGTAGAGATTGAGTATTCAGCAGACGCTTTTATCCAAAGCAACTTACAAAGGCGTCCTAGCCAGGAATTGAACCTGCATCGATTGCTTTCAAGGCTACAATGTTAGCCACTGCACCACCAACACATATAAAATCCCTCTTTTCATTTGCAATGGGAAAATAATCAATTAAAAATGGGAATTAATACAGAACCAGTGGACCTATCAATTAGCTGAGCACAAGCTAAGTACAAATCATTAGGACGGACCTGTTAGCACTGCAATGGAAATTATATTGTCAAAACCATGGGAGATGAAATGGTGCCAAAAATGAACGTAGTAACAACAATAATAAGAAACAACAATAATACAACAACAACAACAACAACAATAAGAAGAAAACTTAAGAAGAACAATAACAATGTGAATGCTTGTGCAATCACATAATGAGTGCTTTAGAGAGAGAAAAAGATAGAGATGAACAAAGTGAGAGAGGATGAGAGTGAAAGAGAGAGAGAGAGAGAGAATGCGAGTGGGAGGGAGCGAGGGCACAGCTGAGCTCTGATCAGCGTTGGGAAGTCTGAGCTTTTAAGTCCCGTGCTCTCCCCCGTGCCCCTCCATGAATACTGCATTAGCACATCACAGCCGCTGAGGAGACTCGAAGAGCACATGTTTCTCGCTGCAAGCAAGCAAGCAGATCCTGAGTGCAGGGGGATGATAGACATGCGATAACCAGGTACCTCGGGCACGGCAGGCTGTAAATTGCTAGAGAGTTTTGACACTCTTCCAAGCCCCCAGTAAATATTACGTGCCACAATCATGCACGTGCATCAAGAGGAGCCCCAACACTCTTGTATATTCATGTACAGACAATATTGCCAGTAGTTCTCAGTGTTTTATAGCTCTAAATGACAGCCTTTTAAATTGACCCTTCAGGGCCTTTTTGCGCTCACATGCATTTTTGAAATTGCACTGTGGTCACGTACATTTTCCAGGACCTGGAACCTCCACACAACTGTCATGCGCCTTACTCCATTTTCCTCCCCCCCTGACCCATATATGCCTCCACATAGGAAATATCTTTGACCACAGAAGATATTGTTGTCAGATTAGCTTGCAGGTCCAGTGGGCCAAGTGCAGATTGCTAAGACACATGTGGCTCCTGTACAATTCCGCTGACTGCCAGCATCCTAGTCTCAGTAGATAAGACACAGACCTTGGCTCAGGCCAAACATTGTGAACCGTCAAGATTTGACGGCACGATTATGCGCTACAATGAAAATCCTTCGCTATCTCTTTCATAATATTTTGTCTCCTGAATTTTCCACGGGTGGTGTCATTGGAGAGCTCGGTTCTCTGTTTGACGCCCTTTACAGGCGCTGGACACCACACTGAGGGGGTTTCCATGAAAGGAAATCGAGAAGAGTACAAGCTGTTCCCTCCGGCTCTGTGTGGTCATGTTGAATCCTACCTCAGAGAGGACTCTAATTAGATATGCAGACTTCAGTGTTTTTGGCATTCATGCTTTATATCCTCCTCCCGGTATTTGAAAACATTACTGGAAATGCGTAACAAAGGAGACATGGCTCAGTCGCCTTTCAAGGTGAACTAATACATTTCTCTTTTTGAGCGGTGAAAAGTATGTTAGAGCATTTTATCTTGGGAGCGGCGATAAGAGGGCTCTCGCAGCACTGATGTCTCTGCTGATTCTTTGTGCCGTCACTATCGCTGCCCGAGTCAAACTGCGGCTACGGGCCCCAAGTTCAATGAAAGGATAGTTTGCTTTGCAGAGGCTTTGAGATGTGACAGGAATTTCCCTTGAAAGTCAACTACAATCAGGCCAGTGTTGAAGGCATTCCCTTTCTCTAATTAAGCTCGAATCATCAAAGAGAGCCTCCCTGCAACATCCACTAGTGAATCGTGGCCATAGAAACTGGATTTATAGCAATCAAGCAAGCGCTGTTTCTTTTTTTTTGTAGCACAAAAGTATGGCCACAGATGTAGACGGTGGTAATTAAAGTATTTTCGATTTATTTTTTTATGTGCTCCAGCATGTTTGAGGGAGTACTGCAAGCTGTGCTGCTGACACAAATCCCATAACATTCAGACTGTAGCCGAGTCAGAGAACCAGAATCTGATTAGGGCATTAGTGATGGGGGAGGAAATTGCTAGTACTATAAATCAATTTTTCCACCTGCTGCAAGCGTCAGTCTCCTTTCAAAATTCTAATGATATGCATATTGAGTCCATGTTGTTCTTGGGGTTTCTGTGTATTGACTTTGATGGGGAGCAGAGGAGGTGGAAATCTCTAAGGAATGCAAAAGCAAGAGAAAACAATAGCCTGGAAATGAACAAGAATCAAGAAAACAAAATGGGTCGTAAATGGACATGTTTTGCCAGTTATCTATATGAGGCAGATGTTCCCCATGGTTAGAAATAAACCATGAATGCATATGCTCTGAGAATAATTGTATGAATCTTTTATGAGGCTAGTTTGATGACTTGTATTGTTAACATCATAATGTTGGTTAGCTGTTATAGCTGGGTATTAGTGAGTGCCTCTAGGGTTAAAATTTAAACATGAACATTTGCATATCTTTTGACATTGAAATAGTGGGTAAAGCTAGCCAGCTAGCTACAATTTACTGTAGCCTACAAATTGACCTTATTTGTGTACGTTCCACCTTTTAATATCAAGATGGTGAAACGGTGTTAAATGTTTAGGAAAGACTTGCAAGCCTTTTAGTATTTAGTAAATTTGTCCACTCTTGTGTTTTGGATGATCCACCAGTGCACTAGAAACAACAGACTTGTTTCTGCTTAACACATTACTATTTTGCCCTGACTCATACTTCTGGTCTGGACAGACGGTTGTGATATGTTTGTTGCTGTGCTGTTGCAGTGTGGTGCATTTAGTCTCTGTGGTGGCTCTTGTAACTGTCTCAGCCCAGGATCAGCCTCATCTCAACAGGATAATCCTGTCCGTGGGAGGCAGCGCTCCACCTTTTGTGCCAGAGGCGGGGGGAGTCTCCAGCCTCCAGTCTGCTAACGCCACACTTTAATCAGCGTCTGCACCAACCCCCACGTTACTCCCTCACGACGCACCATATTGAACTCTTGTTACAGGGGCATTGTGTTCACACCACACACTACACCGTCGGCCAAAAGGAATTTGTTTTTGGACTGTGTAGACCTCAGTTGCAGTTTAAATAGTTTGGGAAATGTATTGACCAAAGTGTCACTTTTTTTGTTGATCAGATGATTGATCAGTGTGCGTTTAATGCCAGAGTGTGGTATTATTGTAGTGCTACCACCGTTGTGGTTTCCTCATTTAATTTTTTTCAGGCCATTCCTTTGCTGAATAGAGAAGCCAAATGGTTCAATTCCATGGCAACACTATCCTCGTGCCCATCTGCTGTTGCTGTAGTTTTTGATGTCATTTTTCAGCTCATAATCAAGCCTTTTAGTGCCTCTGAGTCTGCCTCTGGGGAGAGCGGTGGCCTGACTCAGTGTGGTGTACCGAGTTCTTTGGCTCCAGTTGGCTGTGTGTGTATAATGGCTTGTGACGGCCGATTGGCATCTTTCCAGGGGGCTGCCCAAAGCCTCCCGTCACTCCGCTGCCACTTCTCTCCCCACAAAAGCAACCTGGACTTGGACTTGCATGTGGGGGTGGGCAGTGGAATAAAGAGTGGGCTTCTGTGAACGCCATCTCTCCCACAGTCCCATACCCACCCCCCCCTTCAGTAAGCAGACCCCTCTGATAATTATCTAGTGCACCACTTTAATTTATGGCTTGCTTTCAAGGACCTGAAATGACCTACTTTCTGTGTTAGTGCCCACACACTTGGAAGAGTGCTTTGATTTGAAACAGTTTTAACCACACTGTTTGTGTATTATCTTTCCCTTTAATGAGAGTGCCACCAGGTCCTCTTCCTCCCCAGGTGCCCAGGGAAAATGGAAGATATGTTCTGTTAAGATGAAGATATTTAACAGCTCTGCGCCACTGCTTCATATTAGCCTCTCGTAAACATATTGCCACAAAGGGGAGATTTGTCATTCCCTGCCGTTTAAGTGCTTGTGCAGCATTATGTTCAATACACAGAATTTTCCACTGAAAGACTTGCGGTCTATTTTTTACTGTGCGGAAGTGTCCTTCATATTGCCTTATCAAATGAAGACATAGTCCACATCAGTAATTACATCAGTAAAGCGCTACATACCGCTGCTTGGAGCTAAATTGCTTTGTGGAATGGGAGAAAGCTTTTGCAGCAATTATTTCCTCGTCTGTGGAGGACGCTCTCCGTGTTCAGCCCAACTAATCTATCACTCTCACAGACACACTATAATGACAGAGCCTCCAATGAATGAATGAGGGAGGGGAGGGGAGGGGAGGGGAGGGGAGGGGAGGGGGGGGGGGGGGCTGCTGCCCTGAAAAGTTGGATGCGTTCGATAGGGGAGAGAAAAAAAAATCAATCGAATTTGATGGAGTAACCACTAGCATTTCTCTGTGGCTCCAAACCAAGGATAGGGAGCCCTGGTGGGATAATTGATTAAGCATCAAGCCACTTTTAGAAAATGATGGATTCTGGGAGTCAAAATGCTTACTCCCTTCCACTCGCGTTGCCGAATGCTACTGGCATCCCACCCGCGCCGACGGCAGGCAGGGGTGAGGTTAGCGCCTTTGTCTGACTGATTACATTGGGGATGATACCATGGCTTTATTGTGGCTGTGCGGGGCTCCGTACAGTTAAGTATGCCAGCAGCTGCCCTTTGCTAGTCCAGACACCAGATTAAATAGTTTAACCCTTTAAGTCATCTAATGCGCAGCATGGCTGCATACCATTTGTATGCCGGGCCTCATGCAACCGCCGCCATTAACTGGCCAATTATCTTGGACGCAAGCATATGTACACTCTCTCACATGTACAGTTTGGACCGTTTGATGCAGAGCCAATTGAACCCCAGAGGCTAAGAGCCTTTTGGTGTGGTTTCTGTGCCATATTGAAAACCGTCCTCCACAGTAAATGTTTTCATCTACCAAAACATACTGGCATGAAATTAAACTTGTTATGTATTGAACATTTCTGTAAAATTCAAGAGGGTACATTTTAAGTGACTGGTGTGTTGGAATTTCAATGAATTTTATCAGGCTCTAATTTTGTGTTTTGACATATTCCTGAACAACTCTGTCTAGCGCCTGTATTATTTGCTGAGGACTGGAAGCCAAGTCGATTTCCATTTTTATGAACAATCCTGTTACCTTTGTCAGGCAGACGGATGGACGGCAGCGGGTGGATCAATGTCACTCTGCCTGCAGCATGCTGAGCAGGCAACACGGGTGCCAGATTAACCACTTCCTCTTTCCCACTTCCACTCTTGTCCCTCTGCATCCTCCCTCCTCGCTCCCTCCTCAAGCCTGGGAATGAGGGGGTGGGGGTTGGGGTGGGGGAAGGGTGGTGGGGCTGTCATTTCTTCTGACATCCTCTGAAGGTCCCATCATCCAGGCGATGGCTGTGAGCCATTCAGGCATTGTTTGAAATTCACTGTTTGAAATGTGCAAAGGCGGTGTTTGACTGTTTAATGTCAGATGGTGAAATGGGGGGGGGGGAGGAAAGAGCAAGATTATCAAGACTGCAGTGGTATGGCGTAAAGTGTGTGCTGTGTGCTGGAAAAATGGAAATGGAGATGGAGAGAAACGCTATTCTCTCCTCTTTTGTCTTTTTGTTATTATGTGTCTATTAGGTTGCCACAGCACTCCCAAGATAGTTTTCTAGTTAAGTGTCAGGGGCGGTAATAGATTTTAGTGAAAGCTGTGAGCTAACAGCCAGGAGCTTCACACACCCTCCCTCTCGCTTTCCTTCTCGCTCTTGCTCTCATTCTCGCTCTACGTGTGTGTGTGTGTCTGTGTGTGTGTGTGGTGCGCGTCCATGCTGTGTGTAGGCTCCCGTGAGACATCACAGGCTCTCTTTCATGTGAGTGAGGAGAGGACAGAGAGATGGGGGTGGGGAAATGTGGGTGTCAGATGCCAGGCATTGCAGCATTGCCTTCCCCTGGTTGCTGGCATTGTGATCACAGCCTGCGAGCCAAGCCGTGAGTGCTCTGACCATGTCTAAATAGAGCTCCCACGATTTGGTAATTTAAAAAGAGCCCAGCCGGTTATCTGTTGCCATGTACGGTGGACACTCATAAACACAGATTTTCGCATGAATGACATTTGCAACCCTCTGCCCCCTCCCCCATCCACACTGCTCATTCCCTCTCCACTCTTTCTCTCTCTCTCTCTCACACACACACACACACACACACACACACACACACACACACACACACACACACACACACACACACACACACACACAGATGTCTTCATTTGCCCTTGCACCGCGGGAAAGCTTCAGCTTGCCTCTCCCCTTCTCCTCCTCCCTCCCTCCCTCCCTCTCTCCCTTCTTCCTTCCAGCTCTGCACTTGAGCTGACCGTTAAACAAGCCCTGCTGTTACTGCTGCCTGCTGCACTGCCAAGGGAGAAGCAGCTCCCGCCCTTAAAACATCCCTAACCAGGCTGCTGCAATATCTGGCTGCCAGAGAAGAGGAGAGGAGAGGAGAAGATGGCAGAAGAGACGAGAGGGGGTTCAGGGGGAGGGGGGTGGCAGAGAGAAGAGTGCCCGCAGCAGTGTCAGTAGAGGAATTTTTTTCTTCTTTTTTTTTTTTTCAAGACATTCAGCTAGTTGTCAGCCTTGACACATTTCTCCCTCTAGACCGCTGCACAGATATGCTAATCCAGGGGCCTCCTCAAAATGCAGTGTACTAGATCAGGCTCAATTTATTCCCCCTGCTCTCTGCCAGACAGTTCTGTTCTGAGCTTTGCCTTCTAATGAATCCCCAACCCCCACCCCACCACCCCATCCTGCTCAGACAGGAGGAATGAAATATAAGGAGAAAAAAAGAGCATAACACTGAGAAATGGGGATAGAAATGTTGTGTACTCCAGCTCTTGTTAATTAAAGATAAGGGAGCAATAATATCCTGTCACTTGGGGTGCCACATGAGTAAATGGGAATTAGTTGCAGAGGCCACCATCTGACTCGCTCTGCTTATCTCCTCAAGGTAAACACAGCCTTTGGCAGTGGACAGCATCACATGTTTAAGCTTGTAGCTTATTTTTATTGATGGTCTTAAAAAATAAGATAGGTGAGGCGTGGATCGGGATGGCTTGTGGGATTTTTGCTCTCTTCATGTTATGTGTATTCTCCTGTTCTGGGATTGGTGTTTTTTTCCCCCTCCAAGTGCCACGCTAGCATTTGTCTCTGTGCCCTGGGTTCTCTCAGCTGAGGAATGGTGATGGCTTTGAAGAGATTCAGGGTCACAGCACCAGCAGTAGACCTGCCTCTCTCCTCCCATGCTCTGGGGCTCTTTCACGGAGAGAGAGAGAGAGAGAGAGAGAGAATGGCGGCAGGTGATGAATGATCTCGGCGAAGGGGAGCAGCCTCAGGATTATTAACGACCGCAGAATTAATCTGTTTTCCCTGTTTGGTCCATTAGTATGGCCAACCCGGGTGACTGTTGAGAGATTTCTCCTCTTTGTGCATATTCCCAGGCTGCGTAAAGATACAAAGGCACTTCCTCACCTTGGGGGTGGGGGGGGGGGGGGGGATCTCATCCTTTCGGTAGCTCCTTCTAGTTCAGCCAGCCTCAAACGCTGTGTGGCAGGTAGAATTGATTAGTGTCATGCCGTATTAGGGACAGGGCTGTAAATCTGCTGCGTCCCTGTCGCAGGGGTGCATGTACTGCTATCCTCCTTGTATGCCTGCTTGAGCTCTTTTGGGATTCAGTGTGTGTGCCTGTGTGTGCACATTTGTGCGTGTGTGCATATGTGTGTTCTTTTGTTTGCACATCTTGACTACGAAAGCAGCAAACAGAGGTGACTGTGGAATCATTCAAGCTAGAAGAATGCCATAACTGAATACATGCTTCCAGTGAAACAAACAGACATCTTAGTGTACATTTTTAAATGTATTGACCTAGGATGGAACGCTCACTATAAGTCTTGAAATGATCTTCCCTACTTAATGCTAATGTATTTATTGTCGGCAATCGAGCTGAACTAGGCCTCAGAGCACTGAGTGTTGTGATTACTGCTTTACATGCCAAAAGTACTCTTGATAAAATAAGTAATTACAAAGTAATAACATGTTCTTCAGTTTGATGTGACAGTATTTTTAACTAGTACTTTCAAAAAGAGATTGAATGTTTTGAATATATAAATATCTAGGATCAAGGCTTTGTACCCATGTGTAAGACGAGCATAGAATTTCACTCCACCGGTAGAGTATTTCTGTATGAATGTAATATTTAATAGCTCTGAAATAGCTCCGGCTGTCGGTAGAATAGGCATTCTGCTACTGCACCAGAAGTTGATCAGGTAGACACTCCACAGTTAATAAACATAGATTCCTTTATGAATTAACTCAGTTCCTGTTATCTGGTTTCTTTCCTGCTCGAGCAAACCCAAAGCCTGCTGGCTACCTGAGAACACGTGAAACCTTACCAGGAGAATCTCTCCCTGACGGGCGCTGCTATGCACCAAAGCCAAACACAATCACATTCAGGCTGTCACTGAAACCTAATTATTCCCCTTCTTGCTGCGAGCTGATATATATTCTGCTGTCCGTGATTGAGTAGACAGCCTCTCCAGAGCTGAACATGTGGAAAGGGAAAGATGTGCAAGAGAAAAATTATTCTGTTTACCTCACTGGCAAAGAGGAGTCATTTAAAATAACTGCAGTCACAAGTCACCTATTTGTAAGGCAGAAACGAGTTGAAATGAAACAAAATTCATTTTCCAGGAAGACTGGCTTCTCTTTGTATGAACAGCTATGCACTTAAACTAGATGATATCCGTATGGATCTTTTCTGTGCTTGATGGTGTTCTGCTCTGTGTGGGCAGAGCTTTAGAGAGTGAGAGGAGGCAATTATTATTTTTTTTCTATCCAGCGCGCCCTGCTTTTGTGGGCAGCCACCCCCTTTTTTATGGGAATCTTTGTCATTACAGAGTGTCTGTGAGAGTGATAGATTATTTTGGCTGTACCGCCTGAAGCCAGTGGGTTTGTAAAGGAGGCCGGAGATTGCAAGTGGAGCTCTAGCCCTGTCTGGCCACACCACAGCCATTATTGGACTTGCTCCCTGAGCTGCAGCATGCGAGTGGGTAATAAACTGCTGCACAGCAGCTCCAAACAGTGCCGCGATCAATGGGAAATCATCTTGCCGGATCGATGTCTATGCCTTGTAGATCCTGCCTCCACAGCAAAAGTGAAATCCTGGAGGCTAAGCAGCTGAGCAGAAACGGCAGCAGTGGGAGTGGAAAAAAAATTAGACCTATGTGATGTTATCAGATAAAATCCCCAATGCAAAAGTGACACTTTCAATTACGTCTTTGAATTCTACTGGTTATCCGCTTATAGCTTATAGTTATATTAGCTTATTTACCAGATGAGAACGCATTTGGCAGAACTCTTTTAATCACAAGTCCTATATAATTTATTGAATTCAAACATATTTGCAAAAAATGAATGGCAAACAGTTTATAGTGATTTATTGGAAGCATGAAATCACCTTACATTCATAAATATTTAAGTGTACAATGATCTATTGCGCTAAACTTAATCATTAGGACTCTGATTGACTAAAGATTTCCATGTTGTTCCATGTTTTCATGTTAAAATACATGTAAACACAATGCTGCTCGAAAAAAATTAGATTTCCTGATACTAAGGATAAATTACATTATCAATTAATATCAATATTATCAATGTACTGTGTAATGCGCACTCGTGGGTATTATCAGGATAAGATCTACATTAATACTCCTGACTCATCATGGCAAAAACTCTGTGTCGCAAACCGAATATCACAAGCGTCAGAGGCCAACACAATTTAAACATATTGCCTGTAAACTGATGCAGTTTGCTAAAGATTAAGTTTACACTTTTATTCAAATATTTAGCTTCCTCTTTAATACTATCTGCTGCCAACTTTATACACACCACATAGAATATTTTTGATGCTTCTGATTAAAAAGGGTCAGCTTTCCAAGTCGAGGTTCACTTTATGATTTTTACTGATCTTTCTACCACCCAGATTTGTAATAACTCACTTCGCCACAGCCTTATTTGACTATGGTTGTCTCCAGCCTTTTTGTTTGTTATTTTTTACCGTCGTCTTAGTAGACCCCCAAGACATTCATCAACACAATAATTACCTGGACACAGATTAGATTACTTTATTCCTCACCCTTGTAAATCAGGATCCGCTCTTTGCATTTACTGATTTAGATCTCCAAAGGCAATGCCTGTCTTTGCAAATTGTTTATTTATTTTAGGATCAGAGAGGACTTGATTGGGACATTGACATTGTTGCAAACAGTGCTGATAACAGCACATCCAGATAGACACAGCTCTGCAAACAACCTAGCCTTTCATTTTCGGTCTGGTTATTTGCTGATGTTGGTCACATGAGCAAATGAACACTGCCCCGGTAATTGATCCGATTTCCCCTGACTGTGCTGAACTGGTGGTAATCACAGAAGGTTGTGCTGCTCAGTTGGAACCAAAAGCCTTAGGGCTGGGCAGACTTGCAATTTACTGCAGGGAGCATGAAGACATCTAACCTTCATCAGCAGTGTCTGGGTCTGGCGCTTTAAATCTAGTATGGCTTATAGCCATTTGGTGTCAACAACTCAATTACACACCGACACTTCATTTTTGGGGCAGAGCACCATAGACACTATCTATTACTAAAGTAAAGTGCCCAGACATGAACACTGTAATAAGATTGTCAGATCCATGTGTCCATTTCACTCGCAACCACATGGGGTATTTGGAATTGGATCAAATGAAAAAAATTATCTTGGATGTTGTGGAATGAAGAAATAGCTCCCAGGCTTATTCGTTGATTTTACTTGTTCATTGCCAAATAGGCAGAAACTGGCTTCTTGTCAGGGCACATGAGGATCTATCGTTATTGGGAAGTGTTATTGAGGACATGCGCGTACGTGAGATTCTATGACAATGTGCAGTTTCATAAAACAATCACAATGGATGTGAGACTGTTAATACAGCAAGAAGACTCTCATCATACAGTATACATTTTGCCTGAAAAAAAACAAATCTTCAGAAATAATCTTCAAATATTATTATACAAATATTTGACAGCTGTAAAGCATTATGCTTTTTGATTCTTCAGTTCACAAATGTGTGTTGTTTACACTTACACAAATCTCTTAACAGTACTTAACAAGGGAACTTGGGAGTTGGTGAGCTATCACATGTGCTTTCTGGAATTGGTACCTGGTTGTTGGAGAAAATAATGATTATGCATGACAAATCTATTTGATATAGTTTCATAGTAAGCCAATCTCCAAAACATTTTAATCACACCAGGATAGACATATGTTCTAGTTAGCAGCTTTTATAAGAATTTGCCTTTTAAAAATGACCTGAATCTTCTACAAGATGAAATTTGGCAAAAATAAAATTTGGAAGGCTTACACTT
Organism: Clupea harengus; assembly: GCF_900700415.2. Taxonomy (NCBI): domain Eukaryota; kingdom Metazoa; phylum Chordata; class Actinopteri; order Clupeiformes; family Clupeidae; genus Clupea; species Clupea harengus. The sequence continues at coordinate 18,911,173 of NC_045157.1, read as the reverse complement.
GGTTACATTATTTGGATGCACATTGTGCTTGGAGCCCGATGGTTGCTGCTTGTGACTATTTTTTATGATAATATATACCCCTGTCCTGGTCATATAGTGTTATGGCTTCACACCGTTTTAGTGTACAGCTGACACAATCACAAAGTATAGTTCCTTAAATCTTTCCTATTTAGTGCTGTTTCAGTAAATAGCCTTGGTTTATTGATTCAAAAGATTGGTAGGGTCTGAAATATATGGGAGTTTAAATGTTGGAAAGGTAAGTAATGGCACATTACTCTAAAACTAGTATGCAATGTGTCTTCACAAAACGAGGAAATATGGTTTAACCATTACATCTTAAGGTAGGGGTATTTTCAGTTCTTTGGACTAGAAACCATATGTTGTATCGGTTTTGCCAGCAGACACTTGGCCTGTTTTGACATTTAACACTCCATATTGGTGTGAGCCTCTTATTGGTTTTAACATATTAGCGTTAATGCACCCTCTTGAGCACCCTCAGAGTTTTTGATATCTACGTCATCATGATCAATACTTTCCTAAAATACCTGTTGTATGCAATCTGACTCATATTTTCAGCCCTCTGTTTGATTACATGTGCACTGTAGGCAGTAATGGGCAAGTATTTGGCAGGGAAATGTTTGGCAATTTTGAAAAATGTACTGTAAGACTTACAATTACTTCCTATTTCATACTTCATTTTATAGTAAAACATTTTTTAAAGTGTATGTATCAAATATGATACAGCAGGGATTTACGGTACATATATGAAGTACAAAATATGATACAGCAAGTATTTAAGGTAATTTATCTGTAAATCCATCCATTGTCCTTGTATTGTAATTAATTATGCTGACCATCAAGATCTCAGGAACTCTTTGACATGAAACTTGGTATATGGACTCAGTATCCCTTCCTGAGATGGTGCAAAATGTTGCATAATTTGACACTTGGGGCGCTGTAATAAGCATTTATTATAACATAATATTTTTTTAATATGAACGTTCTAAAAAGCTTCCTGTTTGGGGGGAAATAGAACCAACTTACATGAAATATTCCATTTTTTTTTCGAAATACAAAGGCTAATATTTGCCTGTTTCTAAAATAAAATGAATATTGTGATCATTAAATTGCCTGGCCTGATGCCTCAAAAGGTCCAATAAAGACTTCACTTAAAATGTTTTACTTTGCATGTGTCAGGCTTTACAGGGCTAGAGTACATGTATATATACGTAAATATATATTAATCTTTCTTTTTATATAGCTTTCGATACTGTTTTTAGTTCCTAGTTTCACTTCATTCTTGCTCATTGTCTCACTTCACGCGGCGATCATATTACGCACTGCTATGCAGTATATCAAGTTTATACATAGAACTCCCACTTCTCTGTGCGTGGACACACTGCTGTATTGCGCTGACCCACCCATGTTTGTGCTTAGAATCTTGCTCATTTTATTTTTTGTGTTTCCCATCAATGAAATTAGGGGTCCTTGCGTTTTCTGTCTAGCTTGAAAACAACTATCATTTTCAAATAGCTATGTAACTTATTTGCTGAATGGGCTATTACCTTGGCTGAATCGTAAACAATGTTGGCTAAATATGAATTTGATCTCCTCCAACCTACATTCATCACTCCATATAAGAAGAATACTCTTATTGTCATGGGACACATTTTACATTTACTAACAGGATTGCGCCCATTTCAGGCGTAAAATAGCTGGTAAAGACATAAAACCATATTTCCAAAGGAGGCGCACCTGAGTAAAAGCGCAGATTACCGCTGCTGGGAAGTGGGTGTGGGAAAGTGGGTGTTCGTCGCAAAGAGATGGGAGGAGATGCGTAAAGTGCGCCTAATTATGTTTTAGTAACGAAACAAGAGGTGTTTTAGCATAACATATCAGCTGCTAAATGAAAACTATGTGCCTGCGAGAAATTTGAAAAATACGAAATGTTATTTTTTTTTTAAATGTTTATATTTGATATATAATTTAATAGGCATACAAACAAATAGAATTACAAACTGTCCCACCAGCTAGCTGTTCGGGAAAGGTTCGGCCACGTCTTACCCAGAATCGCCGCTCATTGTATGGTTTAAACCGTATTTTCACTCATAGTTCAAGCACACCGAGTACAGTGCACACCTTCTGCGTAGGAGTAATGCGTATCTATTCAGGAAAAGTACTTGTACTCGAAGTACACTAACTAAACTACCGGTAAGTAAATTGTAGAGAGCAGGATATTCATTTCACCTTCCATGTTTATTTTGACGTTATAGCCTCTCAAGCGTCCTACCAGACTATTTTACGGGATGCTATGGAGCAGTTAACCTGGATATTAACTATCCTAGCTATCTCTAGCTTAGGGAACCATCTTAACAGTTTGCAGTTGACTGTGTGTGATTAACTCATGTTAATATGTGTGAATATGAACTCGTGAACATAAACTCGTTAATATGAAGCTGCACAGGCACCCTGAGGGGTAACCATAGTAACCCAGAAACTCAATGTTCGCTGACAAGTTTAATTTCCCAAAATCAGATAACCAATAAAAGACAGTCTTGAATTCAAAGTGATCACAACTTTTAGTGTTGACGGAAGGGCTAAATGGAGAAATATTTATGAGTTTCTATATTTACCCGGGTTAGTTTGCTGTAACCTTGTGAACCAAAAGCTCTAATTCTAACTCATCATCCATGGGTGGAAGGAACACGCAGGCTCTTTCTTCCCTATTTTAGCTGCGCGCTAAATAACACTAATGGGCGGGGTTAGGCGCTGATTATGCTGGTAAGGCGTCGACACATTCAGATGAGGTTCTTGTTTGATGAATACGTGCGCTATATGCGGGTTGGCAAAGGCGCAGATTGCGCTGCGGTCGCAATGTTAGTAAATGAGGCCCTTAATGTCCTCAGTGTTGTACAGAATATTTAGGAAACCTGAAACATTTTATTGACTTTGACTTTATTGATACCTGCGACTTTTTGATAAGTAAACGTATTGTTAGGCGTCAAATTGTTATCTCCCCATAGCTCCACTTTTTCCACTACAGGATCTACGACCATTTTAGGTCAGCCTGCACCTATGTGCGTGTGTCGACTTCAAGAATGATATCTTACTTAAGGTTTAGCGTACGGAGTTGAGGTTACTGTCATTGAATGAACATGTCAGCAGAAATATAGGCTTTAATTAATCAACAGTGGTGCTGGTATCTTCATTTATCAACTACAGCTGCCATGAAGCCATTTAATCGAGTGTTAGCAACTTTATAGCAAAATTCAACTGTCAACTCGACCTTGGGGTAGTCCTAACATTATCTAGAAATTCTCTGGTTTAACGGTCTTATGTTGGTACTGCCGCAGATAAATATATTGTTATGTTTTCATGCTCGGAATTTATGTCTTGATCGAATTGCAAAATGATTAGGCTACATCAACTTCTGGTCTGTAGTTCCCACAGAGTGGTGGAAAATTAAAAGACAAAACAGACAGAGGGGTGGACCATGCTTGAGCCACTTGAAAGTCCCACAAGCTCCTGCGGTGAAAAGGCACCTTTAGTCACAAATGGCACTTGGTGCTTGGCCCCATCATTGCTGATTATTATCTATAATAATGTATTTACCATGTGTGACTTTTCTTTCCACGGTGGGTGTTCTCAGGCCCAGGACTGGAATCTTGTGAGAAATGCTAATGTTAAGATCTGTTACTCCCAGGCCCTGTTTTAACAGGAGGGCTGCATGTTACCCTTGCAAACCGATTGTGGCAGCTCGTTCTAGAGCCTGTGTCTGGTGTCAGCTTGTCACAGATTTATGGGGGCTTTCAACCTCCTGATCTCTGTCTTGACTGATCTTCAGAAAGGACATACTGCTCCTCTGAAAGGCTTTTGCTTCATAACTCTTCCTGTCGTCTCTCCCTCCCCCTCCCCTTCTCTTGTTCAGGGAAACTGGAAAGTCAGTACCACCAGGCTGCAAAAAAAGGGTTAATACCATCGGCTGCAGAGTGACCAGAGTAATCCAGTGTTGGGCTGAGACCCCAGAGGAACAGAGGCTGATGAGTCATTTAGAGGACATCCGTCTGATCACATGGGAAGTACAATGGACCCCGGCAAGCAATATCAAGTGTTGGCTTCATCCGTTTAGCGGAGATTCATGACATTTAGAAAAAAGAAGAGAAGTATTTTAAGCGATACCATATAGTACCTTATTGTAATATAATTAAATACACAATTCTTTACTTGCATTAGTTTGTCTTTCTTTCATGTCATTTTTCTGCAAGGCTGAAATAAATTTGTATCTGGAAGGGATCTTGAGATGTACTATATTTCAAGCAAAGCACTCACCGACTAATCTTTGTTGGAGTTCTGAGCAAGTCAATATGTTGCTTTTTATAACTAAAAGAGTAGCTTAACTATTGCACTGCACCAAAAAATGAAATGCGAGCACACTGTGAGAGTTCCATTCTTTAAAGTCACAAGACTGAATGATTTTCATTACTTTGGAAAGGTTACAGGGAGATACTCCCTGAAGTAATGTAAAATGTGAACATGAAGGTGCTGACTAAGAACCAAATGCTCTCAAGGGCTGTTTGGTTCCTCTTGTTATTTTGGCTTCAATGGCTGTCAAAAACAGACTTCTCTAAAATGTGGCAGGCCAAACTCTCCAGTTGTCACAGAGGCAATTTAGCTGTAGAGTCAACAATACAGGTCTTGATGCGCACATATATTTGGAGGCTGCAGTATAGACTTTTGTTTGCTTCTAAACAATGCAGAGTACAAATAGACTGGCAGGCTTTTCTTAGGCTATTAAACTGAAAGATCTGGTGTTTTATGGTGTTATTTTCATTATGGTGTACAATCTTTCCAAAAAGATTTAAATTGTTTCATGATCAGTGATGCCTTCTCTGCAGCATTGCATACGCTACTGCATTCCTTTGCTGCAGGTCTTTTAATTATATGCCTCCTGTGCAAAGCTATTCATAATTCATCTCTGTTCCAAATGAACAGTGCTTCCAAAACCCCAAACAGGACAAGGCCACCACATGGGAGCCATACCTTTGGTCCCTACATTGAAGATTGAGAGAATTCATCTTAATGGAACGCTCATAAATGGTAGCATCTGTCTTGTTAGTCTCTTTATACAAATGGGGCTAAAGTAAGTTATGTGCACATACAAATGTGCTGTATTGGGTCATTTGAACACCTTGCACCTTTATCTTTATCTAAACAAACACCATGTAGACCATTAAATGAGTGACTCGAATGGGAGAAGGATCTAATTATCTTGACAAAAGGCGTTGTGTTAGCATTTAAATGAGCAAGCTCAAGGGCTGGGTCCAGTGGTGAGCTTTTCAAAAGCGAATGAAGTCTCACGGATGGAATGCAAGCAGCAGGTCTTCCTGTTCTCAATTAGCAGTTTCCTAGCAGGCAACCCCCTCCCCCAAGGAAAAAAAAAATGTATTCAGTGTTATTCAGGCATTTGCTCTCTCAACTCTGGAAAAGGAAGGGTGCAAAGAACTGTACTTCTGGCAGGGGAAACCCACACACAGAGACCTCTCTATACGAAGTAGCAGTGCAAGACGGCCACAGACAGCTTCTTCTGTTAGAGCTGAGAGAAACCGCTGTTTACCTCTCTTTAGGAAGGCAAGGCAATATTGACGTTAAATAACAACAGTAGTGATTCAAGAATGAAACACATTGAAAATTCCTTGTTTATAAACTGCCATTTCAAACTGCCAATTCGGAACACCATTCAACCTGTATATAAATTCTATTGACACACATGGGTGTAGACCTGGAAGTAGTAAATAAGGGAAGGCCCAATATTTTGACTTCTGTGTGACAAGGCAATGTGGGTTTTTCATCATTCTTTAGCACTGTAATGGTTTATTTATGTTTCTGAGCATCTGAATGGCCCATTTGATGCAGTTCTGTAAGAGGTCAGACTAACAAGTCAGCCTCAAAATCAAAACTGACCACAGATTTGCCACCCATCTTTTATCCAATGATGGAGATTATAGAAGTGACAGAGGATTATGGGTGCTGGAAACTCCATGTATCTTCAGAAGCTTTGGTTGCACAAGAACGTCTGGCAAGCCACAGAGTACTTTACTCAGGAGAGTGAATAATGTCTCCTTTCTACGTGTTTATTTTCAGCGTTGACTCATTTTAAGAGCAGATTGTTAACATGGGTGAATTGAAATTTGCACCATGAATCCAAATCTTAACCCATATCTCTAATGAGTATTTATTCATATATGTACATCTATGCATCTTGCATATTCATTTTCACCTATGGATCTGGGAATGTATTTGAAGAAAAGTAACATGTTCACCAACAGATTAGAAAACAAGGGCTGTTTAATTAATGTACCATTGCATAGCAATAATCTTTTCGGACAATATTCAGACGGATTAGAAAATGTGTGTTACTCACATCGTTACCCAAAGTGTACCTGTTAACAAATCATAACTGTTTTCACTGTGAAATGGGCCTGTCCATTAGTCTTTCTGAACCCCCCTGCTTTCCAAACTCACCAACGACCACCCACAGACAACCTTCAAAATCCTTCTTCCTAGATCCTAGCATGAACATTTAAAACTGTACAGCTAAGACTACTTCTGTCAGAAATAGGGTTTGAAGAACCATAACAGGCTGACATGTGTACCAGTACATTCTATACGTGTTGACATGTGATTGTGTAATTGGATAACACATTTCAGATGTTTTGAACTTTTAATGAATCTTCACCGCCTTTTTGCTACAGCTAATCAACCTGTTTAGATAAATGTATGCTGTCATTCATCTTTTTCTGATGTCCAGACAAGGACATTTCTGGCCATTACAGTCTGCTGGCAGGCAATAGGTGTAGCCAAAGGAAAGATTCCAACATAGAGCCAAGGCAGCGTTGGATCACATCTTTAGAAAACATGTTGCAAAAGTCATTAACAGCCCCATTTAAATGCAGTGCAGTCTACAGAGAGACCCATTACTTCATGCATCTGAATGGCCACAAATTGCAAGTGCAAGATGTAGTTCTCCGAGTTAGCCTACTCCTAAAAGTTTGTTATACTAGCAATTTTACTTTTGCAGCTTTTGAATGTATCTGACATTAGTGAATGTGTTTTAGAGGTTGGGGTAGTTAATCTGTCAATTGGCTCCAAACTCTTATACTGAGTTGTACAGTCGGGAAGAGATGGAAAATTATATTACAGATGATGTCAATGTCATTTATATGCCCATTTCGTAAATGTAAGATACCTGTATATGTGTCTCTGACATACCAAATTTGGCTGAACCAAGTAGATTTAACATCCTTTTCGAGATAATGCCTCGGAGCTAGAGAATCCTCTATGGTCTCTGCCACTGCAATGTCTGTTATTTAACTTTTATATGAGAGTTGTTTCCTTGTGGGTGCCAGTGCTAGCCGCGAGCATGAATTTATAAAGGAAACAGGAAGGTGGAAGACAGTTCTGCTTTGCTGGCTGCATTCACGTTGTGAAAATGATCCCATTAATTCAGTTTTCCCCCAGCCACCCTGTTCCTGTTGTATCTGTTTGTTATTGAGATGATTTCTCTCTGTCACGTCAAAGCCAACATTATCATATTCATGTTGCTAGGGCAACAGCACTAAAAATCTCCTTTTGGCACCTCACTTGAAGCAAGTAAACAACAGAGGTTGTCTCTGGTAATACATGACAAATGGCGTGACACATTTGCTTGTAAAATCTTCCTACAATATCTCTGTGGGTGCTCTCCTATTAAAAAATGCTCCTCTTCTATGGTAAGTGGCTGACATCTGTATAAAATAAGTGGAAGAATCCAGGTTATACGGTTGAAGAGGAATAGGGTTAAAAGGTTGTGCCTCATTTAAATAGTACTTCTAGGATACACTCCTCATTTCTGAGAGATGAATAGAATACATGATATTATCACCATTCAAAGAAATGATGTTGATTTATTGATGTTAACAACATTGACTGTGATGGAGTGCTGCTATCTATTTGACAATACACATTTCATTAATTGATTAATTCATTCAAATATATTTTGCTTACTAGATCACTGTATGAAATATAGTAGATGGAATTATAACATACAGAAGAAAAACATATAAAAAAAATGTCTTTAGCTTGCTCTAATAGAATATCCTACTGCTCATGGGTTTGTATTGTTATTACCCTATTATTATTATTTATTTAATTTTATTTTTTATAATCAGTATTATTATTGGTGTTATGTGATAAAGACTTTCTCCATGACATGATATATCTGAATAACATATTTATTACCTAACCTTAGTTTTAAACAGTTAGAAATGTTATGTTGTTATTGTTTATAGCCTATTGTGCTTTTCTGTCAACCTGTGGTTTTGGTTGTTGTTTTTCTTTTTTTGCACGTGAATAAGGTGCTTGTTAGAACTCCAGTTCCGAGTCTTCCTAATGCCGTTTTCCTTCAACGGTTCAATCCAACTGGAATCTTTTCCTGGATTTCGTGGCACTCCACTCTGCCTCTTGGTTACATTGTATCCATCTCCAGTGCTGAAAGATATACACGGTCATCAAGAAGATACGAGGAAACGCAACCAAAGGAAATAACATGTTTTGGAAATCGTCTCGGTTTTGGATTTACTGTTGGGAAAATTAAGATCGTTAAACTTGAATTTCGAGAATATGCCCATTTTAGCCGGTATTTCCATTTTGGAACGGGATCCTGAAGTGTGATGGCTGCAGTCCAGTGAATTGCTGGCCTTTCCTTTCTCCTGCTGCTGGATGCCTTGGGAGTACAACGATTTGAGTTGGTTTTTATCAACGATTGTGTATAATTCACGACTATATATACTTTCTGTATTTATGGAATGTACATAATACGTCGTTGGATTGGGGTTAGCAAGCGGGGTAAGTGATTATAGAAATAATTTTCGCTTACGTTATCTGAAAGACAAACCACCCTGCTAGCATTGCCTAACTACTATCTTGCATTAGCTACCCAGTTGCTAGCGAGCTAGCTATTTGGTACAGTGCATGCACAGTCTTAAGCTCTTTGTTTAAGGATCCCTGAAGTTGATTACAGCATGCTACATATTTCAGATTGAACAATATATTTTCACAGTAATTACATCAATGTATTATTAACGAACATATTATGCTAAATGCAACACAGCACCTGTATTTTGATCAGAGCAACAACTAACTTAGCATATGACATGTTCATTTGATTGACTCTGAAGGCATTGTCGACACCGACAGCTAGGCAGATAGCGTTAGCTAGACAGATAGCAGTACGGCTAACGGTTGTAGTTGGCTAGCTAGCTTGGTGGTGAAATTGTATAATCTTCCTGACTGCATACATGTTGTCGTGGAAGGTAGCCTTCTGTGTATTATAATGCAATGACAAGTCAACACGAATGTAATCAGGTTTCTCCCACAGTCATGTATGACAAGCTGTTTGAACAGACTATATGACAAAACAAGCTAACTTCAGGTCGCTAACTATCGTTAGCTAGCTGGTCACACACAGGACATGTGTTGGATAGCCTTAGGGCTCACGACACATTGCAAGCCAGTTTACCAACTGTTGTGAAGATACTTCAGATAACGATCAACGTTATCAGCCATGTTGGTGAAAAGTGTCAGACATAAGTTCATGCTAACGATGTGTAACATTAGTTGATTTGGTTTTATTATCTTAGCCAATCCTCGCGGTAATCACCCCAATCGCTAGGCATCGTTAGCCATCTCAAAAGAACTTGTCTTAGGCCTTGCTTACCAAGAATCGGGCATGTTAAAGATAGCTAACGTAATTAAGCGGGGAAATGGGATAAGAGAGGAGATTTCAGTAAGTTTGAGTAACTAACTGCATAAATGCATGATTCAGTGGAGCAATCATTGTGAAATGTAGTCAATTAACCTGTATAACGACTAGATAGTGTATCTGTTTCAGAAGTAGCACTAACTTTAGCAGTTAGCTTTATTAACACAGACGCTTGCTAGTTTTGCCAAAACAACTCTGCTAGTTAAGGTTAGCCATGTTGAGGGTATTTATGTGAGTACTATTCAGTTGACGTTACGTCGACAGTGTGGTTTTTGTTGTGCCTTATATACGAAAAACACACCTTTGGGTTTTTGGTTAGCATAAGTAGTGCTTTATTGATAACAAACCGCCAGACAAAACTCCAGTAAGGTCGCCAACTTGCGTTAGCAATTTAACACACAAAGTCTCTTGTCCAACTGTCTTGCTTGACCTGTAGGTTACCTCAACACTCTGATCAACCCCATTTGTCTAGTTGGCGTCACTGAGATTTCTGCAGTCTGATAGAAAACAAGTCTCTGTCTCAATACTGTTTAATAGCCGAAAAAAACAACATCTCGACAATATACCTGTAATAAGATTTGTAAGATTTTAAAAGATAAATGGTGACTAATTATAGGCAATGTCATGCAATTACAGTTCTTATCACCTCACCCGGTCTCTGGGAGCACGTGAAGTTTAATTTACTATAGCTCCTTTAAAAGACATGCCTACAGATTGTCCCATACCAACATGATACAAACCCATTCTTTTGCGCAGAGTAAACATTGGCATTAGCTTTTAGTAGTAGCCACAGTATTTATAACTAGGCTACCTACATCTGTCTGATATTTTGACATCAGTACATGTGACTAAAACAGATCTCCAGGGATTGTCACACTAGAACTTGTGGACATGAATTACAGTAACATTACAGTATCCTTTCACAGTGGAAAATGTTTCAGCATTGTGTTAGTAGAAGTCTGAACATTCTGTGTTAGAAGAAGTCTGTCATCGTTTTTGTGAAGTTAGTAGAATGGGGATGTGTGTATTTTACCAGCACTGCACATGTCATAGATTATCCTAACAGGCTAATAAAGCAACCTTTTGAAAGGAAAGTGGTTTCTGAGTTGCATCACAGGGATGCAGAATTGTTTTCCTATAAGCTCTGTGACTTCACCCCAGTTTGATGTATATGGATACCATTTTATGCAATTATAGGGTAGTATTTCTAACACCATGATAGTTTATGCTTGTGCCACTGTGAAAACACAACTTTTCTGAGTAGTGCTGTTAATGTTTAAAAATGAATTTATTTTAAAACATTAACCATTAATACTCATACAGTGTCCCCAAGCAACAATCTTCATTGTTAGGCTAAGTGACACAACTTGACTGTTCACTTGTATACGTTTGTATTTGTTAGTACATTATTGTTTGCTTTTAGTCCTGTTCTATGTTTTTAATAATTTTTTCCCCATGAATAATGATTTGGCTGTATTGGTCTTAGTGACACTCCTACTCTCTACCAGTCTCGTTAAAATTAGGAATGTCTGACTTCACGCTTATTTTTAGCTAAGAGGAATAGGCCAGTGTTGAGGAAAAATGTGCTGAATGCCCATGGAGTTTGGGAATTGTAACAATGCCATGTCTGCTTAAAAAGAAACAGCACAGTAACAGAAGGGTTGTAACTGTGGCCATGCAATGCACACAGCTTATTATGTGGACTTAGTTTGGAGTCATGGTCATGGAGTATAAATAAGTAAGAAAAGAAGATATGTCACATCTTTGCCATGGGTTATAGCCTAGTGTAACTTTTGGAATTTGGAATTTTGAAAGTGCTGCAAGAGAGGTTAGCCTTAATTTCCTCAATACTTAAGTTCCCTAGTCCATCCCTTCCAGTCCATGTGATGTGCTTATGTAAAATAATTAGTTGGCAGGGATGCCCGTCTCTGGACATCTGTGATGTAAACACCATATTGGGATTTTTGAGAAGGGTGGTGGTTTCAGATGGGGCTGCAACTAACGACTATTTTGATAATTTAATAATCTATTTGGATTATGAAGTTGAATAACTTAATGGCTCTGATCTGTCTACTTTTAAATATAGTTTGAGGCTTTTTTAGGCATGCTGACCAACAATAAAGATGATCTTGAGCTTCATTAAAAAAAATACGTCTTTTAATGAATGTTTAGGACTAATTCAGTCTGGACAGTTGCTTGCTGAGGAGTACAAGTCTGCTTCCTTTGAAGAAAGCCATTTATGATTTTATTACGAGATCCAACAAACCAATAACTTGTTCAAATTAATTCACACATTTGGCAAGCACACATAGACATGAGTTGTAGAAATCTTTGGTGATTCAGAAAGTATCAAATTCTCCAGTGTTCTCTTAAACTTGTGCACTCACCAGTAACACAATCTCCAGCCATACACGTTGCCATGACAACGATACAAGCTTTTACGCAGAGAATTTCAAAATAGTTGACAGGCTCTTGTTTCACATTGTAAAATTAGGGCACATTTGGAATGTGAACAAGATTATTTGCTATATTGTATGTTCAACGTCATTAACAATTCATTAATCAAGAGAAAATGTATTTCAAAATTGAAAACATTAGAGCTCATAAACATTAGCTAGCTGGTATACTAACTTCACAAGATGAGTCTTGATCATCCAGAGAGCCAATGCGCCTGCTCTTCAGATGGCGCTTTGCAGCCTGCGTTCACCAGATACATTTTTTTTGTGACGGCAGCGCTCACAACCTAATTTTTAGATAGTTTCTCTCAAGCGTTTGTTGCCATGTTACCAAAACCATCTACCAGCACTTCCGGATATTAACATGGCTTGTGCTAACTAAGTAGCTAACTGAAATTGTAGCAAATGTCCAGTACTTGGCTGATACTAATTGAAACAAATCATAAAACATTACATTCACTACATTGATACATGAATTGATGCATTTATCCAAAAGAGTTTGAAAAATATCGTTTCCATTGTTTTCTTTTTAGGGCAATGTTTAACGGACTTTTCTGTATCACGTCACTGCACTTATCATGAGAAAATAAACAGGTCCAGAGCCCTGGGCACTGTGGGGGGAAAAAATCCCAAACACTGGTGACACTTCAATGTAAAGCATAGGATGTAATAAAACAAACTGCCAAACCAAAGTTGGGTTCAAGTGAGGAATAGCAAAATCTCGTAGATTTATTATAGCAAGATTTACATTCAGCGTCTGTGTTGAGACTAGGGATGGGCATAATTAATCGACGATCGATTAATTGATCATTAAGAATTTCCTCGATGAAATAATTTTTTCATCGATTAAAACTAATGCATGTTCTGTTGCGTAGTGTGCGTCTAATTTATTTTTTTTAGTTCTGTCAAAGTTAACGTGTTATTTTATGAGATTATTGTGGCCGAGATTAATGCAATAAAATATTTGAACGCAGTTAACGCAACTTTGTTTACTTCCGGTGCGCGTTGACCCATGGCACGAAACTGCCGCGTGTCTGCAGTCAGTTAGATAGAAGAGACCGAGACGGTAGTTGAAGATGGAGAGAGCTGAGGGATTGTTGGGCGGAAAGTTTCTGTTTAAGAGGCAAAATGAACGAACAATCGACAAAACTAAAGTTGTATGTAGCATTTGTCAAGCTGAATGTAGCTATCACAGAAGCAGCTCGTCTTTAAGTTATCACCTTAATGCAAAGCACCCGACAGAAATCAGTCCCAGGTTAGATGGTCTCCAACCCACACTCCACGACTTCTCTAGGAAATTAACTAGACCAGTCCGTGAAAAGGTTACCAACGCTGTAGCAGTTTAGGTTGCCGGTGACTGTCGGTCCATCAACATAGTTGAAGACGGTGGGCTGACTCTTCGGAGACAATTCTTACGATTTACCGTCGAGGGGCACCATTGTGTCTCGCATACATTCCTTGTATGACGGCGAGAGAGCACGAAAAAAATACAATTAAACAACAGTGTCTAAAATACACGCTGTCTGAAGTGATTACTCGTTAATTTATAAGATTTAGTCTTTAGAAGAAAACAAACTTTTAATCACGATGAATCTAGATGAATGAATTTCAAAATGTGAGATGAATTAGTTAGAGAGAAAAAAAAAGTTGTGTTTATGAGCACCGGCTTCTAGCTGTCGGCTCCGCTGCTTAAGAGTAGCTACAGCAGCGCATATTTTCAAGTGTAAGGTTGAACGGATCCCGTTTAACTGCCACAAGAGTTGTCCATCTTGTAAGTTTAACTGCCACAAGAGTTGGTCATCTTGTAATAAAGATCTCAATGAGGAATGTTTTTTCTATTTTCACTGCATTTTAATATAGCCTATAAATAGTGAATTTTAATATAAAAATATTAATGATTAATCGAAAATCGATCGTTAATTCTCCCGACGATCGATTAAGACAATTTAATCGAATGCCCATCCCTAGTTGAGACAAAAGTCGCTTGTACCTGTTTTCCTAATTATCTACGTCATGCACATAGCATTGCTGGAGACAGCATAATCAACATCATTTCTTGATTTTCTAATAAGTTTATGCCACAATTTAGGCTAATTACACCAACATAGTGAATTAGTGACAAACAAGATGTTGATATTGAAATGGCCACTAAAGTTGAATCATCATTTTGGTGGAAGTTCCCATCTTTCAGCATGTTGTGCAAGCATTGCTATAATCATACTTAATTTGAGTTTGAACTAAAGTTAGCGAAATCTCCTTCCACAGAGCCCATATTTCCTTTTCAAATACCTATAGCAGATGATCAACTGGGCTGGTCAACTCTGCATTATTGCAATGCAGCGGACGACCCTTTTAGCAAAGGCCAGGATTTGGTGAAATGCCCCTAGATTTAAACATGCTGATGTGCTTAATAACATCACTAACTAAGCGACTACTAAGTTAGTTGGCAACTATTTTTATAGGCGATTTTAGTTGATTAGGTCGATTAGTTGTTGCAGCCCTTGTACAAACAAAGAAGCCATCATCCCTCCAGGGTTTGTAGTTTACGGTTTGGTTGTTGTGGCTCGTCACATATGACTGGTTTGACTGGGTTTTCCTCTACCACTGCTGCCACTGTTGATAATTAATGTCCTCAAGTGTAGTTGGCCGGCAAGTGAGAGGTGACATTGACAAGCCCAAAAGTTTTCAACTGAACGAGCTGGGAGCTGAGCGGAAAGAAACATTCTACACTGAGGGCGTTTTTCAGCTGAGGGCGCTGTTTGCGCTGAACCACACTGAGATAAGTACTGCCAGCGCAAAAAAAAAACTAGTTTGGTGGACATAAGCCCTAACTGATGTTCTCCTATGCCATGCAAGGTCAGCTGTACAAATGTTGCCATTCACAACCTTCATGGCGACGTTAAGAGTAAAACGCTGCCACACTTCTGAGGTTTTGAGTTGTGAAGGTTTGCCATCACTGTTGATCACTCTTGTAAAGTAACGTAGCTTGTCTGAGTATCTGAGTCTGCACAAAAAACACGCAATGACGTCACCAACTAATCAACAGTTACATTTTTTGGCAACTAATTTGGTCATTGATTTTAGTTGACTATGTCGTTAATTCGTTGCACCCTTAGTTTCGGATCTCATATCACCCAAGTGTTTTCGGATTAGTCTACCTTGCAGCTTAGCTTTGGTTCAGTTGCTTACAGAAATGTGAGTTGGTTGCAGTTTAGTTTCTGCCTCAGACAGCCCATCCACAGACCATCTGATTACTGAGATTGCCACAGATTTGTGAAAGACCACTTTCATTAGCTATGCACATTGGTGTTTGCTCGCTTACGGGGAAACATAAATTAACAGGTTTCTATCAGTGTGCCAGTCAATGTTCGACCAACAACATCATAAAATTTACAGTTTCACAATTTACCATTTAAGTAAATGTCAGACCAAAACAATCACCCGTGGTTGGTCATTTTGTATGGCGGACATGTTCTGTTAAATTGAAATGGCTCTGTGCCACATTAGGTAACAGAGTTTAAGACGGTTGCCTGGCTTGCAACGTGTGGCCTCATTTTAATAAGCTGAGATGTTGTAGCTCCCTTTGATATTTCATTTGTTGCATCCCCTATATAGTTTGGTTAACGGTATAAATAGAGGTTTTTGCTAGATGTTAGTCACACTTTGTCCTGGACATTCTTTAGCCAGCTGATTTGGACTTTTTCGGCGGTTGCATAATGTGCTCCCCCTTGATGTGATATTTTGGACTTTGGCCTAGAGTGCAGCACCGAACTTGTGGTTCTGGAATGCAGGCAGCCGTTTTACATTTCCATGCCATTCCTGTGCCCCTACTGGATGTGGTTCCTTGATTTCACAGTGTGCATAGCAGCCTGACAGTAGACAGGATCTCATCTCAACACCTGAAATTGTATGTATGATCCAGGCCTGTATATCTGCAGGCTGTGTGTACATAACGGCACTCCCTGTTAGAAATGAAAGTTGATGGTCCTTGAAAGAAGTAGCAATAATCATCAGACACTCTTAAACTGCTTGAACTGTAATGGAGCTTTTTGTTTCTGAATGATCTTGTTTGTCAGAATCAATTCACAGAATCCACAGCTTGGTAAAAACTGTATAGCATAATACACTAATGTAATGCAATAATGTACTCATTTAGAAGACACTTTTATCTTAGTTACTATAGCAACTTATATTATATTGTAATATAAGTATAATACATTTTCATGTGTGTGTGCTCCCTGGGTATGGGTACCATGGCCATACCAGACCTCACTACTGGCTGAGCCACAGGAACACTTAGTAGCCTAGATACTGTTGCCTGTTGGACTATATCATGGATATATATATACTGATGGGCATAAGGTTGCGCCAGGTATTGTGTATCATCCTATCATGTTCTATACAGTTACTATTCTAAGTTATTATAAATATTGAGTCAGTCTTCTTGTCAATAGGCCAGATCTCAATTATAGATTTTAAGGTTAAGCCTCTTCTGCTTGTTTATTATGGTTATTGGTACTGGCAAATCATGTTTAGTCTCAGCTTTGTGCTGGATTGTTTTCAGTTTTGTATTCCAGAGATCCAGTATTTTCGAAAATGCTAAAATGAATACCTGATACACATAAGGATTGAAGACCGTAGTAAACCCCTGAAGACCTTGTCCTAATCATTCAGCAGGTCAAGACATTGACTTGGGCTCCTCCAGACACTAAAAGGGAGTTGCCTTTGACGGCCCAGGTTAAAATCGGTTTATCCAGTAAGGTTTTAGAAGACCCATATCTAGGGATGCACGATATTGAATTTTAGCCGATATCCGATATGCCGATATTTACAAGCTCATTTTGGCCGATGCCGATATATACACCTCTGCTTTTTTATTATTGAAAAGTCTCTCCTTTACTAGAATTCATCTCAGACATCCCAACCTGCAAAAAGTCATTTCAGGGAGGTATCCCGAAACCTACCCCCCCCCGAAAAACCACAAGTTGTGGTTCCTAAAAGATATAAAAGCATAATATCATTCTATAGGCTATAGCCCTATGCAATTCTTTGTTAATTATGTTAAAATATTTAGATTACTTTTACTATTTATATGCTGCTTATACTATTTATGTTAACTGCTTTTATTTGTATTTCATTGCAACTTTAAACAGGTCTAAGGAGATTGTTGTTTTCATGTAGCCCTGGCAACTAGCCGGCCTGAATAATATGCACATGAAATGAAAATTGTTGAACTCACCTCAACATGTCTTTTACAGTAATTTAACCCGCCATGGGCAATGCTGAAATCACTGTTACAGATTGTACAGCGAGCAAGACTGTCATTGTGATTTACTTTTCTAAGACAGGGGTACACCTTTGTATAGTCTGTTGTAAAATGTGTCTTATATTTTCGTTTTTTGGGGTACTCTCCCTCAGATTACAGACGTCAGACTTGGGATGTCTGTAATCTGTTATTATGATAGGGTATTGCTGTAGATACAGGACATTAAAAACTTGATTTGTATCATTTTAGAAATAGACATTCACTCATGAAACTATTGAAATGATTTCAAATATGGCAGATTTATTTATATTTTCACGTCACAATTTTCATACTTGAACAGTACCAACTTGAACAACTACACTCTGGAAATGCAACTTGGCTAACTTGGCAAGCTAACGTTGGTTAACTGACTTACAGTTTAATAACATCCCTTCTAGGATTTCTAGACTAATCTATGTAAGGGGATTGCCAAGTTAGCTATATAAATTCCATATGCAAAAGTAAGCCATGTACAGATAGC
This sequence comes from Clupea harengus, assembly GCF_900700415.2. Lineage (NCBI taxonomy): Eukaryota > Metazoa > Chordata > Actinopteri > Clupeiformes > Clupeidae > Clupea > Clupea harengus. The sequence goes on along the minus strand of NC_045157.1, from coordinate 18,893,132 downwards.
GTGGGCTCGTGACATAACGTTTCGCATCCCGTCAAATGAGATCATCAACTTCGCTGGTGTCACGTAGCATGCAAGCTAACTAGCTAGTGTTGTCTAGCTAACTAGCAACTTATTAACTTCTATTAGCGCGCGACAGGTAATGTTGCAAAGCGTTGCACGCGGGTGGTCTGCATCTATGCATGCAACCTACGTTATGGCCAAGCTGTCGTCTCCTCTTCCATCTCCTGAAAAGTTTCCTGACAAATAGCATGTCAACATCCTCTGATACTGTGAAGTACTGCCACACAGCCGACGTGTTGAATTACGTTGTTGGCGCTCATAGTTACCAAAACATTTGCTTCGCGTGCGCATAATTTGAACGTCACCTTATCGGCCAGGTACATCGGCAGAAATGTTCATAAGTTTTGAAGCTTTTATCTGCAGATACCGATGTCGTGCCGATATTATCGTGCATCCCTACCCATATCTGAAGGCATCCAGCTATAAAGTGGGTTTAACACCAGGGTTTATTTTGTTTGTCTGAGGTTAGTGACAACAGAAAGGTGCTTCAGTGAACCTTTTACATTTAGGTTATTTCCATAAGAGGAAATGTGTTTGTGTTCAGTTAATCAATTATTCCTGTTGATGTTGCATCAGTGTTGTGTATTTGTGTTCAATCTTACAGTTGAAATGAAGAACAAGCTGCCTTGCAGTTTGCTCTGTTTCCATGCCTACTATCGTAGTTGACAAAAATCTCATAAGAAATAGATTTTCAAGTTCGCTGATCTGCTGTACCCTGATGCTACTGTTGTTTCACCATTTTATTACACCACAGGACTTTTTTTTGTTAGATTGACAGGTTAAAAAGCAGGGCCTTGCCCTAGATACTTGAAATGTGACAGTGTCATTTGGAAGTATTATGACACAAGACGGCATTGTTTCCTCAAGCTTGCTGTGAAATTCCTTACAAATACAAACCATGTATTCATTTTCAGTGAATTCAGGTTTGCACCATGCAGGATAGTCCCTCAGCACACAGCACAATGTCCTGTGGTATTGCATTATGATCAAGTATTACTATCTGCTCACTGGGAGAAAGGTCCCAGCCAGAGTTACATCAGACGACTGTGAAATAAAGTAACTGAATGTCAGCAATGTCTTTGGAATGAATAGTTCATAGCTCTTGTGTCTTGTAGACAAGGTCTTTCCAGGGTCTGATCACAGTGAAAACCTAGTTGGAAAGGCCCTGAAAAGCATTTGCTGCAGTGAGAAGGGTCTTTCCAACTAGGTTTTCACTGTGTTCATTTGCTGCAGTGAGCTTTGAACACTGTGCAGTATTTCTTTCTTTTTTTTTGCCACCATTTAAAATTTGATCTCAATCTATGCTTTTTTGTTTTTTAAAGATTTGTGATGTTAATATACTAATGAAGGAAGGTGCCTTAAAGTAGGCCCGTATTTCAGATTTATTCTTGTGGGACCATGCTCTTTTGCATGAGGATGAATAGTGAATTGGGAGTTAGATATGTAAAACACACTCTGCAGATCTGTCATTCTAGGCGAATGCCTGGAGTGTAGAGTGCTGCGGTTGCTCTCTGAGGTGTTAAATCTCTTCAACAAATTGAGAAAAATATAGAGAGCTTTCCCTATGATTGCTTTTCTACAATTTAAACCACAGAGAAAGCCTTGCTTAGACATTGTTATTGTAATGCACACACACATTGAACTGTTATTTGCATATGAAATGTACAGTTACATACTTAAAGGTGAGGGATTTAGTGGTATTGGGCCAATACACAGCCAAAGGTAATTTGCTTAAAAGTAAGGGAAACATCAGCCTGTGATTTGGAGTTTTTTTGTTTTCCTGCCCTGCAGAGGCTTTGTTTCCATGGACAACACAGTATCTGTGCTGACATTGCCCTTAGGAAGAGTGCCGAGCACATTTTGTAAACTGCCTTGTTGTTCATTTCCTCTGTTTTGTCATAGAGTGACTGATAAATATGAATGGCTTTTTACTTTGGCAAAATGCTGTACGTTCCAAAGGTCTCTTGCACCCGTCTCTTGCACCCGTTTCTGCCCTGTCACAGAATCTCAGATTCCCATCACCCGAAGTGCCTCATGCATTTCTATTTTTGCACACAATCCAATTAGGAAGGGCTGATGTGGCCCATGCTACCTGGGATGGTCTGCCAAAGGAAAATCTACTTGTTCTTCACCCTGCCATTTTTTTATTATGCTGTTTCTATTAAATTGATTTTTTTCAATAGCATTGATTTTCCAACATCTTTCCATCCTGATTGCTCTAATAGCACAGTGGGATACACACAGACCATTAGCTCCAAACCACAACTCCATACCAAGCCATTTTTTAAAAAGGTTAACTTCGTACAGAAAAGGAGAGAAGATAAAGGGTTAGGTAAAGTCCTCAGAGCCTGCTTCCAGGAATGATTCTGCTTTTTATCACACCGTTCATCTGATGGATTGTCAAGAGAAAATCTGATCCATCGTTTAGCTTCAGTGGAAAAACCTGCTGCCAGGGTGCCTCTCACTGGGGCTGTCAAAGGGCTTACATAGCATTTCCTGGTGAGGGTAGAGCAGGAGGCCAAATACCGATTGAGTTACCAATGGCCTTTGTTGAAGTGGTGGTTGCATAAATTGGACCCACTCAACTATTTACTTAAGCAAACAGGACAGCTGCTGGTTCCAGCCCCTGCCACTATGTTCTAAAGCTGGCCATCTGTGAGTGTAGGGCATTCAGCGTGATCAAATGGCAGGTCATGGCTGTCGCTCCCATGGGGTAGCCTCTGATATGAAACCACACCAAAATGGAGAGATGGAGAGAGCGTGTTTCTGGTCACAGTCGTTATTCAGTGTGACTGGTAATGACAGAGAAATGCATGTCAGAGTTGTGAAGATAAATGATTAGGTCGCCTGCTTCAATAAATTGAGGTCATTTTTCCCTCTAGGGTCCTGAAAGGGAATCAGATTATGAAAATAGCTCAGAATTGTCTGTTTTTCTAGAGAGCTCTTCAATAGGCTTGTGACGGTGGCATGGCACTTCAGACCCTGTATACATTTTAGTCTACATGCTGGAGAGCAGGAGAGCAGGAAAAGGTCATGTCTTAAAGACAACATTGGTATTTGTATTGTCTTCCCTGTTTATTTTTCTTTGAAAAAGGAAGCATGTTGGTATCAGCCTATGCAGCCTTATATATATTTATATATAAGTATTGTAAATTTGTAACTTTCTAAATTTCGGACTTCTCTAAGACCCTTGCTGAAAGCTGGCATCAATATGGGAGCAACATATGAGAGAATCACAGGTTGCATGAGTAGACTGTTAAAGGAGACATATTATACCCCCTTTCCAGAAGGTGACACCGTTCCCTGAGGTCTTAATGAAATGTCTGTGCCATGCTTTGGTCAATACTACAAGGATAAAATACCACGGCACCCTTCTCATCCCTGTCTAAACAGCCCTGTGTAGAACGACTGGTTTGAGTGCCTGATGATGATAATGATTAGCCTGGATACCAGACCGAACTTAGCCCCGCCCACAACATTTGAAGTCGGGAAGTTCGGTCTGGCATCGCTCCATTGGGGAGAAACTATCTCCGATCAGAAATAGCCGGACCAATCAAATTGTCAAGGCGGGCTTTATACGATGATGGACAGATGATCAACAGTAACGTAATCAACCACGTCACCAACACACGGGTTGAATTCGTTTTCAACAAACATGGCTGCCACTGGAGAGCTGAAATGTATAGATTCGAGTCCATTTAGACATTGACAGTGCATTCATTTTGAAAGAGGAACAGAGAAACGCGATCAAGGCATTTGTCAATCGAAAAGATGTTTTTGCCTTCCTTCCTACGGGATCCGGTAAAAGTTTAATTTATCAGCTGGCCCTGGTCACATACTACGTTGTTCTGATTGGTTGTAGGTAACCAATTGAGTGAAGAGGCATTTTTTCTCCTGGTTCGGTTGAAACACGCCCCATAATCAAAGCCCAATGGAGGGGTTATCAGACTCATATTCTGACTAGAACTATGAGTATGACATCGTCAGGCTAGATAATGATATGATATGATAATGATGAGCCACTGCTCACCTCACCCCCCTCTTCTCAAAAACCCCTATCAAATAATCATACTCTGAAAAGTAGTTTTTTTACCTGCTGGAATATGTGCAAAACCTGTACCGAACCACAGTGACAAACTGTTTTGGTCACTTCAGGTGATTCTCTAAGGTCTTCGGAATGCTATAAGCATAAAAGCTCTGAAGCACTCCATTCATATGAACAAAAAAATAGCTATCTAACATGACTCATGTAGGGCCAATGATTTTCCGTATAAAAAAATGCATTTTCCGTTTCACATTTGGTGAATTCCGTTTTTTTTCCCGTTTCAGCTCATTTTGTTCACCCTGAGGTAGATTGATGGCTTAAAATGAGTGAATAATATGTGCCCTTCTTAGATTGTTGTTTGCCAGCCATCAACAGAACAGAAGACTAAACATTTTTTGTTTTAAATGCGATTGGGAAGACGAGCGCGTGAATGTGACTGAATGTGGCTTTAGCGGAAATCTGTGGGTCAACCAGAGTGGCCGGAGCAGAGTTCAGCGCAGACGTGACATTTTCTCAGTGGTTTTGTTCTTTAATTAATGTTTGTTCATCGTTGCAATCGTTGTTGTGTTTATTTGAAAGAAATATAGCCTTGCAGCCCAAAATACAGGGGAATTTGGGCGATTTGTATGAACAAAATGATGTTTCCGTTTCAAAGGTGCAATTCCGTTTCAAAGTGTTCATTCCGCGAATTCCGTCCGTTTTCCGTTATCGCGGAAAATCATTGGCCCTACTCATGTCATTGTCATTGTAGTATCAATGGTAGGCTAATGGCCTTGAACCATGTGTGCAGAAGGGGGCTGTGAACACCCATCCTAACAAAAAACCTTTTCACAAGGTAATGCGTTTTGGAGAAGACCACTATTTCACAGAAATCTCCAGGCACTATATATTATATGCCTACACACACAAACAAATGTAAATGTTGACACAAATTACACTCCATAGCTGTCCAAATGCACTATACTGTATGAGTACTTAGGGCCAATGATTTTCCGTTTCACATTTGGTGAATTCTGTTTTTTTCCCCGTTTCAGCTCATTTTGTTCACCCTGGGGAAGATTGATGGCTTAAAATGAGTGAATAATATGTGCCCTTCTTAGATTGTTGTTTGCCAGCCATCAACAGAACAGAAGACTAAACATTTTTTGTTTTAAATGCGATTGGGAAGACGAGCGAGTGAATGTGACTGAATGTGGCTTTAGCGGAGGTGTGTGGGTCAACCGTTGAAAAGGGGGACGTGGCCAGAGCAGAGTTCAGCGAAGACGTGACATTTTCTCAGTGGTTTTGTTCTTTAATTAATGTTTGTTCATCGTTGCAATCGTTGTTGTGTTAATTTTAAAGAAATACAGCCCTGCAGCCCAAAATACAGGGGACTTTGGGTGATTTGTATGCACAAAATGATGTTTCCGTCTGAAAGTTGCAATTCCGTTTCAAACTACATTCCGCGAATTCCGTCCGTTTTCCGTTATCGCGGAAAATCATTGGCCCTAAGTACAGTATATATCTTAGGTGCTCACACTAGCACACGCAATGAACTGAGGAAAAAATACTCATGACTTGCCATGTAGTGATTGCATTGCTGTAGCTATACAAGAGTTAGCTCAGATGTCAGGTCTCTGCCCATCCTAGCAGAAGCACACACTAACATACATACCCACACACTGCAAAGCGTGCCATTCTGTCATTTTATGTTCACGTTCTTTAAGAGCGTTCATAAAGTTAATCTTACAGAAATAACAAACTAATAGCGTTAACTGTATTGTGGGTCCTGCATCAAGTAACAACAATAACCTAGCTTTTTGCCATCTGTAGCTGGGGTGTTGCCGTCAAAAAATAAACTCGATCCACTCAGCTCTTCTGTCTCCAAAGGCTAACGGCTAACGCCCACTGGCAGTAATGTTCGGGGGTGAGTCATGGAGTGCACCTAATGTTCTGAAACATCAATTAAGTGTGTTACTATCAAAACTGTAAAATTAGACATTATTTAGGAACATTATTTAGGAATAGTTTTAAGCATAACAATGACAGACACAGTGTTTCAGTGCAATTTAAATTGACAATTGCTAGATGGCTAATCCACGCTATGTTCTGTGTCCACATTTAAAAGCTGAAACACCAAAGAAGTGTTTGTTGTTGATCGTGTCTGGAGCAAAACGTTTTGGCACTGTCATGGCAACCATACATCATTGTTTCTGAAACTTTGTTTTCCCCGTCCACATTACACTGCGAACCTGGTGTTTTCAAATTTGTGCCCCACCGACAGCGTTTTCTAAAAGTATCGTTTTTGGTGTCGGAAAGCACAGTTCTGGTGGGGACAGAAAAGCTAAATGGAGAAGTAAATAAAAAAAATTATTATGCATTTTCAAATTGACATGGGTTAGCGTGGATAGGACCTGAGGCTGGGAGTCGATGTAATGATGCGTGCTGCTCTGTGTAGCCAACAACAGAACAGCTCCCGTGCCTAGCTTGCATCATAATGCTAGCGGGTTTAATGTTTGCAGGGGAAAAAAGACGCTCAAGCCATGGGTGGGTGGACCTGGCTGACCAATAGGCTGACCAAAAGGAACTGACAGAGGTTTCTTATTTCAGATTTTTTGGGCTGGTCCCCTTTAACACAGTGCATTCCTCTGTATTACATTTTTTTTAATTCCCATGCAATTTGGCCCATTCTGCCTTATCAAGTGATATACTATGATATCCAGTCTGCATTGCATTTCATGGGATTAGACTGACAAGCCCTGTGAATTGGTATTGATTTGGACAGGCCTGGCCCATATCTCCCTGCTTTTCCTCTAAAATGGCTTAGTGCAGCAGCAGCCTCCATTTGGCCCTCACATGTTCCTGAGCACTAGGATGGGGAAGCAGTGCTGCAGATGCTGGTGTTAATTATTTACTTGTGATGAGGGTCATGGGGCATGAACCTTCAGCTGGTCAGCAGCCTCTTCAGCTGCCCTTGTGCTCACGGGGAGGGAATGGAGGATCACTTTATGGGACTTATTTACAGCCTTTCTGAGCAGTCGAACAAAGCTGTTAAGGGGAAGGAAAAAATGAGGTTAAAGGTGCAGTTTCCAGAAGTGCTTGACAAAATGGTAGAACCACCGACTGGTTTCTCATGAGCAGTAGAATTAGCCTAGTATTGAATCCTGAGTTGCTGTCATTCTTATGCCTTTCCCATAACTGGTTGTAAAAAAAAAAAACGCACTACCGCTTGTGGTAAATTTTTAATATTAGAAAATATTTGTAACATAATTAGCCTGCTGAAAAACATGTCACTTATTGCCTCATGAATAGCCTCATTGAGTAAGGCACATGACAGAGAGGAAACACTGTTGTCAGTCTTTGCTTGTGCTCAGCCAGCTTAGTGGCAGTCTTATCTTTTTAGATGACAGATGTGTGTAATGTCAACAACCTGCACCATTCATCCCATTTTCATCAAGACGCATTTTTTTATGTCTCAGGCCAACAGGGTAAAATACTGGATGCCATTAATAAGAGATCCAAGAGCAGAGTATAGACAATTTTTTCTCCACCTTAGAGCATGCGGTTATATTTTTAGGTTTTGTTGTTGGTTAATTTCAGAAAATACTCTTTCTCACGTCAGAGAGTAGTTTTTGCAGTACAGCTGCGTTATATTAAGGAAGTACTAGATGGCTGATTTAAGCTGTTGGTCTTGTGACATGGCAAGTCTTTTCTCCATATGGTGTTTGTTTGGGCAACCAGCATCAACTGGCTCCGGTGCACAGGTTTTGGACTTATCCCGTTTTTTTGTGTGCTATTTAGACCAAATGAACCTTGGAACACCAAATAGCTGTTTCAAAAGAAATATCTTTGTTGCCTGCATTGACTTATCCTGCAGAAAATAGTCGTTTTTCATTTTTCAACCTTTTAAAAGGTTTTGTGAAACGGAGACGGAGTTTCACAACAGTGTCAAATGTGAAAAATTGAGATTTATCTGGTTGACAGATGAGACCCATTTCAAAGGAATGGCATGCCTAAAACATGTCTACCCTCCTCTAAAGGACTTCTGAATCATATCCTGTTATTATTTATTTGTGTTTAAATAGGGAAGTGGATATGCATATGGACGAACTGTGGAATTTGTTTCAGTATGACAACTACAACTACCAACAACATCTACAAAAACACAACATATGGACAAACTTTTAAGCACAAAACTCAGTGAGCAGTGAAAACTGTGATCTTGCTTGGCAAGAGCCGTAACCTTTGCTGCAAGCAAAGTAATGGTCTACTGAATTGTTGCCGCTAACATTGATAGGAGATAGCCATCCAGGTCAAAAGTAATAGGGACAAGAGTCACATTTTTCTCAGCGTGCAAACACAATATATGTGACTGAGTAAGCACATAAGGCATGTAGCTAAACCTCTGAACCTTTGATTGTTTAAAAAAAAACTTGTTATTTTAGCTGGTTTTAAAATGACAGGGCCTTCCTTTTGGTCATCACCTAACCTAGCTGTCTGGTTGATCCAGTTGGAAAATGCTGATCTACCTACCAATCTAGCAAGTGATTCTCAGAGGACAGAATAGAAGATATAAGTGGCTATCATTTTGAACACTCAGTTCACTTCAGAGATAGTCAAAGCACAGATCTGGTTAGATTTAAGTTGGTAACTTTATGGTTGTGTCATAGTACTGTTATTACATCAGGTACTTAGAAGAATTTTTGGAAATATTGAATAACAATCTTTATTTGTAGTGTATTTGGATTGGCAATGCTTCCTGTATTACAGCAATTTTGTAGATATTAATTTGTGGATATCTTGTGAATTGTCAAAAAATTACATTATGATTTTTGTCAGTTCTGCATCATTGCAGAAATTTGTATTGGTCTTTTTCTCCTGTTCGTTATTGTGTATTGAAAATCTCAGCCAATGTCTACAACTGTTTAATACATGTGTGGAAAATCAATATCATGGTATTTAGAGATAACTCCGTTGTTCACATGTCACAAGACAAAACAAAAGATGTGCCTTTTGTTAATGATATGGATAAAGATACTGCTCCCTCTCTAGATTTAAGACACTATGGATTGTTGTTCTTTCATGGGATGAGCTTCGAAAGACCCAAGGGGAGAAGGAGCTCAAGCCAAAGATTGCTATGACTTTATGCGAATGAGCAGCAGCTGTGACCTACCATAACATTGAACAAAGTACCTTCTGGCAGGTGATGCATTGCATGTAAAATATCCTAGAAATAATGTGATGTTCACCAACTGCTGATTACCAGCCATCGTCACTCTGTAAGAGGTTTTGCACTTAAGTCATCTCGGTTATATCAGCTTGCCATGGATACTTGTGAGAAGAGAGTTGGTAGGCCTATAGTTTAGTGATTATCAATACGACGTTGAAAAAAATACTTCCAGGATGAGCTTACCACCCTGGGACATGTTTAGGTTCCTGGATAGTACAAGTTCTTACCAAGGATAGGAATGATTCATCATGAATAATGACATTTATGATTTCTTTTTCTACTGATTGAATATGGTCAATGCAGGGTTTTTCCTGCATAGAGAAAATTTGGGCGCGCGCCTAAGCCGTTTTCCCGAGCGCCTACAACAAATCCCGAGCGCCTAAGGCACCAAAAAAAGTCAGCGATAAAAAATAAATAAAAAAAAGCTGTCATTCATGGCGCAATTCAGCTTAATGGTGTTTTGAGCCCTCACCGTCGACTTCAAGGCAGCAGCTTGTCCCACCTCCCACCCCCTGAGCCAATCATTGAAAAGAGGCTGCTCCAAGCTTGCCAGTTTAGAGAATACTTGGTTTGAATTTGAGATTTGAGCAAGCAACTTAATGTAGCTAGCTTTTAGCTGTTTTAAACCAAGGCACTTCAAAAATGTTGTTTACAACCTGCTTACAAATCTGGTTAAAACCACTAGTGAAGGTGTTTTAGAATAATATTAATGCCATATACAATAACTGACTTTATGTTAACACCACTAATTAATGTTAGCTGTCTAATTATTTAGCGCAATGCTAGCATGCATCTACCGTAATTTGATTTTTAACCAAGGTAGCCTATTGTACTGCAAAATATTGATCGCGACCTGTTTACAAATCTGGTTAAAAAAATAAAGGTGACCTGTTATTTATAGATATGAATTATTTCGCTCAGGTGGTGGGATGCGCCTTCATCACGCGTGCAATGCATGTTCGAATATGGTCTCAATAGTATGTTTCAAGTATAGGCTACAGCCGAAACCTCGTTCTGTTTTGATCAATAGTAATCGAGTTGATAAGCGTGTCTTCTTGTCTGAACAATACGCAACTGTGAGGTGCGCGAATGGACAGAGCGGCCAACTGCCAATCACTCAACTTGCGTATGGATCCTGACTTCATCAGTCGGCGGTGATTTTGAGCATAACATTCCATTTTCAGTATTCATGGCTTTCAATGTATTACAATATCTGCTATGTTGAGGACCTACACAGGTGTAGGCTATTATTTGATTTGTTTACCCGTTTGAACGAGTACCAGTAGACCGCGGGTCCTCGGGAGAGGCAGACAACCGCATTGGTTTATCAATGAAAGTTCAGCTCGTTCGGAGGAGAGCGGATATATTTGTGTTGCATCTCGAATTAATATTATCATTGTAAACTGTCGTTCCGCTGCGAGGGCCAGCCCGACGTGCACGAATACACCTGTACAAATGCAAATGAAATGTCCACTCAAAATGCTGACAAAAGTTTGATTTCCAACACAGCCTCCATCGGTGGGCCAATAGAAGTTAAACACACTATTAAACATATTTGTGGACAGTTTTAATAATAAAAACAAAAATAATGGTATGTAGGTTTGTATAATAAAAATGAATAGTAATAATAGATAAACTTGATTTTCATAATTTGTGTGTTCCATTTCTGACCACTGGTTAGTTCTAGATTCTATTGATATACATTTCAGTAGTTTGCATATATATGTAAAGAGGTAAACCTTAATAATCTTTGAACCATACATGATAGCACCATGGGGCTTGGACTATTGTCAATCTATTTGAATCAAGTGGAAGCAAAATGATTTCCTGAAGCATATCCTCATTATTTATGAAATGGTAAAATGTAAGCTACCAGGTGACATGGTAACACAGACTCCGCGCGCAGCGCGCACATTTTTTTTTGGAGCACCGAAGACCCATTTTGACCCAGGAAAAACCCTGCAATGTTTTTGGACTAACCCACAAGCCATACACTGAAATCCTACCTTTTGTTTTACATTTACTTTCAGTAACATAATGGTAGTGTGGTCACTTCCAAATCCTCAGAGTAAATTGATAAAACTCACTGGTAAGCCCTCACTTGTCGAATAAACACTTTGAATTTAGCGTAGCTTTAGCGCTGTGCTTATAGTTTGCACTCATAAAATTTGCAGATACCACGCACCAATACGACTTCATGGCGACATTATTTAAAACTCAGGACTGCGTTCAAAAGGTGTTCTGTCATTTTTTTTTTTGCTGCCGTATCAGATTTGCCTACTGTAAACAGCTGGTATTTTATAACATTTCCTTTTGCCCTATCAGACTTGCTGTGCTCCTTGGGTTGGAGAAATGTATAGAACACTGGCATAGACTAATTATTAAGTAGGCCTACTCGTATCGATACTCTGGATCGGCAAGTGCACAAATGTATGTAGTCGTACTCTGTCTGAAAAAAAGTGGTATCGGTGCATCCCTAGAAAGAACTATTCTACATGTGGGTTACTCATTCAAAAAGTGTTTCTCAGACGTTCATCTCTGCTCTTGAAACTGCTTAGCAGCTGTGTTTCAGCTGTTCACGACTACGTCATAATGAGTCATAAGCAAATTCCAACTGTGTCGTTTGGGCAACACGAGCGGTTTAAACCACTGGAATAAGACGTTTCAAATGGAACGTGATGTATTTTAGATGCTATGATCTTTACCCAATGTAGAAATCAAATAGTCCTTTGACATTGAAGCATCACTGACATTTACAAGATAAAAATAAATTACAAATGGGCGTACAAATGGAACGCAGTATCTTTTAGATTTTGGAGAGATAGGCCTATGTGTGCTTACTGGGTCGTTGTTGGTCAAGTTAAGAGGTTGTGTTTTCACCAATATCAGTTGGTTTGTTGGTTGGTTTTGTATGTTAGCTAGCCCAATTACACAAAAACTACTTGGCCGATTTTCATCAAATATGACTCGCAGGGCAGCTAAACAATTTTTGTTTCACTTTCGCCAACGTTGTGTGATATGGCATTTGCCCTTGGAGGTATGCACTCTACTGAGTGCCATTCTAGTTTTGAAACAAGTTATCATGGCGATACCAGTTAACTTTCTTGCATTGACTGGGAAACCACTATTCCAGTTACAAACATAGGATTCATGTTGAGCATACTAAATTATCATACACTACTGAATGAGATAGATAATAGTCATAGATAATGTCATCATCACAGTTCACAGCTGCATGAGGTATCATAGACAGCTAGTAAATCTGGGGTTTGTAGGGAGATGAATTTAAACATCCTTTTCCTGGAGAAAGGCTTTGTAGGGCCAACGATTTTCCGCGATGACAGAAAACGGACGGAATTCGCAGAATGTACCCTTTGAAACGGAATTGCAACTTTCAGACGGAAACAACATTTTGTGCATCAAAATCGCCCAAATTCCCCTGTATTTTGCCCTGTAAGTTAACAACGATCGCAAGGATGAACAAACATTAATTAAAGAACAAAACCACTGAAAAAAATGTCATGTCTGCGCTGAACTCCACTCCGGCCACGCCCCCCTGTTCAACGGTTGATGCACACACCTCCGCTACAGCCTGTCGCATTCACTCGCTCATCTTCCCGATCGCCGGCAAATAATGTTTTTTTTAGTCTTCTGTTCTGTTTATGGCTGGCATACAACAATCTTAGAACGTCGGTTCCCAAGTGGTTCAGGGGGTACGCGGGGAGAAAATCTGATTTGCGTTTTCAGAGTGAAAAAGCGCTTTACATTTTCAAACTGAGCTATAAATAGACATGACATTAAATAGTCTGAATAGCCAAGTCGCATTGCCAAAAATACTCATGTATACCCATATTCAGCAAAATAATTACACTGCCAAAAATAGTTACAGGTCCAGGGCCAACGATTTTCCGCGATAACGGAAAACGGACGGAATTTGCGAAATGTACCCTTTGAAATGGAATTGCAACTTTCAGACGGAAACATAATTTTGTGCATCAAAATCGCCCAAATGACCCTGTATTTTGCCCTGCAAGGCTGTATTTCTTTCAAATAAACACAACAACGATCGCAACGATGAACAAACATTAATTAAAAAAACAAAACAACTGAGAAAATGTCACGTCTGTGCTAAACTCTGGTCCGGCCGCACACCCCTGTTCAATGGTTGACACACACACACCTCCGCTACTACAGCCTGTCACATTTATTCGCTCATCTTCCCAATCGCCTGCAAATCATTTTTTTTTTAGTGTTCTGTTGATGGCTGGCAAACAACAATCTTAGAAGGTCTGGGTCACTTGTGGCACATATTATTCACTAATTTTAAGCCATCAATCTACCTCAGGGTGAACAAATTTAGCGGAAATTAAATAAAACGGAATTCACCAAAATGTGAAACGGAAAATCCATTTTTTTTAAACGGAAAATCATTGGTCCTAGCTTTGGCACCCTCCTGCCCAGTTCTACAGTATCTTCTAACTCTCCCCACAACAGGATTGATCTGGTAGTCTAGTTTAGAATGAGCTTAGCAGGTCTACACCACAATTTGTATACCTATGCAAGATCTCTTTCATCCAAAGGTCCCTCACATGAATCGAATCACTGCTTGGACAGTTGTGCGTTTTAGTATAACATGGATGCCAGTATAATATAATTTCAGTAATTTCTATAAACTCAACAAAACTCATAACATAAACAGTTGGAATCATTAGTGTAAGTGACATATGGAACAAGGCATTGTGTTACTACTGACTGATCTCGTTAAGTTGGTGAGCTAGCTAGCATAGTTTATGTTAAATGTTAAGTCATGTTACTTTAAAATATGAGCTGTAATGTTTTCTATTTTGAAAAAACAGTTTCTCTTTATGAATGAATTGTTAGTGACAAACATACAGTGTAGCAAATAATAACCAATTATTCACAATGATCCTGTGCACATTCCAAATCTGCCCTAACTTCGCAATGTTAAACTAGAGCCCGTCTGCTGAAATTCTCTGCTTAAACATTACGTTGTTAGTCGTGATAGTGTTGCTGCCGAGTGCACACGTTTAGAGAACACTGGAGAGAGGGATACTTTCTAAATTGCAACTTTTGAGGTTGTTGGTGTTGCCATTGCTATTGATCGCACCAGGAAAGTAATGTAGCTTACATGTCTGAGCATTTGGAGTCATTCCAAGTAATTTTGTCATCCTGTAATCATCAATGATGTTAAGATTTTTGCTACATTGGAGCTAACCAAAGCTAACTACTCAGTGGAAATTAGGGGGGGGGGGGGGGGCAGGACAAAAGTTGGTCAGGGCGCTAGGGATAGACAGTGACGATACCAGCACCTTTCTTAAAAGTTCAGAGATGTTCAAGTAGAAGTGCTGGGTGCACAAAAAGGCGGAGTGGCCTGAAAAAAGACTTTGGGTACAGTGCCTTTTCGCTAGGCGGTCGCATATGCTCTCTCCTCATTGGGGACAAAAAAGGACTGCTGGTGCTCACAAAAAAAAATACTTTATATGGACACTCAGCTGCTACTGTATAGCCTAATTGGGCTGTATGTCTTTAACGGTGCAAACCCATGACAGCGACGCGATACGCTTCCATCGCTTTGAGTGGGCGTGTTGTAGCGTGTGGAAATAGCATAACAGACTGGACTAGTGAGCTAGTTAGCAATCTGATTGGCCTCTGCCGGGAAAAATCGCTCCTCATTTGCATAGGATTCAACTTTTTCCAACTTTTATCGGTCGCGTCGCCCAAAACGGTGATCTACGTCACAATGGATTGGCTCCCGTTGAAATGCATGGGATTTACAATATCGCGTCGCTCGTAGCGGTGTCATGGGTTTGCACCGTTAGTTATCAACAACTTGTTTTGTCTGCTATGTTAAACTGGGTTTTGTGTACTGGGTATGTGTAGCTGATGGTGAAATTGTCATGTTGTTGCTTGTGATGAAAATATTCCTTTTAGAACTGACCTACTACATAGCCTAGCAAGTAGAAAAACGTGTCTGACTTAGCTTGGTGTCACAGTTATGATTCATTTTTGTGGCACAGACAGATAAGCTGAGATGCCAAAGCAAGCTTCCTCCTTACATGCCATTATGTCTCCAATGGTCTTATTGTTGAATTCTTTGCTGTGAGATGAACACTTCATCATTGACCTGTCTACTGAAAAAGCACTTTAGGAACGTTACTTCATTTGGGGCACATTGTGCAAATATTATGGGAGCTCTGTCTTTGGTATTTTGATACACTTTATGGTAAACATGTATTATTGAACATGATGGAAATGACAACATAGCAAATCTGCTGTGTTTTATGCAGTGTTTTCTAGATCCTTCTAGCCAATTATTTAGGTTTGTTTTAGAATTAGGCTACTATCCCAAAGTATACATTTGTCGAGTATACTGAAGTAATTTAAATGGTAGTTTGTTATTTTTGATGGGCTATTTTCATGGGTCTTGATCTGTGTACTAAAAGGATGTTTGTGATTGTTGACCTCCATTACTCATCATAACAATTTTTTTCCTCTCTCACATCCCGTAGGGCAAGATGTGGGTATCTGGGAAGTTGATATCAGTACCTTGAGGCGGCTGAAACCCCTTTCCCACATCCAACGGTCTGAGGACTCAGACCTCAGTGTGATTTTCCTGGGCTGGTGGCACTAAAATGTCCCTAAGTGGTGGCACTGCAGGCGGGAAAGGTGTGGACTCGAATGCGGTGGACACTTATGATAGCGGTGATGAGTGGGATATCGGCGTTGGAAATCTAATTATTGACCTCGACGCTGACTTAGAGAAGGACAAACTTGAGATGTCTGGCACCAAGGAGGGCGGCATGGCGGCGCCCCCCAGTGCCGTTGCAGCTTTGCCAGACAACATCAAATTTGTGAGCCCAGTGCCTGCCCCTCAGGGAAAGGAAAGTAAATCGAAATCAAAACGCAGCAAGAACTCTAAAGACAATAGCAAGACTCCTACTGGAGATGGAGCCAAGAAAGAGTCCCAGAGCCGACCTCAAGCAGAGGCTACTGGCACCACAGCAAGTGCAGTAGGCACTGGAAATTCCACGCCCATCAAGGGTGTCGAGAAGGGTGCGAAAGCTTCACGAAGCGTACCCAACACCAAGAAGGATAAGGACGGATCAAGTGGGAAAAGCAAGAAGGAAAAGGAGGTTCTGGGAGGCCCCGTGGCAGTGGTTGCCATTGAGAGGGAAGTGGCAGCTCAAGCTCAAGCACTTGGAGGTACCCGTAATGCGTCCTTTGAGAACACTCAGAGTGCAGCAGACTCAACTGAGGCTGAAGAACATGGGAATAACACCTTGGAGCCTGTAGGGATTTTACCCCCACTGGCTATTAAAACTGAGCCAGAGGAACTGGACAATAGTGACTGCAGAGCTCTTAAGAAGGTGAAAAATGAAAAGGTAAGACCTTTTTTTTGCATTGTTTGGTGGCTTTGGATAATGAGGGGGGCGAACTTGACTATAAAGGTAGCCTAGCTGAGAATAACTAAGAATAGGCTGTTTGAATTTTTACAGCACCTTTTAACTGACTATTTAAAAATGACAAGTATTCCAATCAGAGTTGTGCTACAGCCCATCTTTTTTTCCTTTATGGAAATGGTTGAATTAAAGGAGTCTAGAATGAATGCTGTTTTGACAGTCACAGCGTTTCCTCCTAATGGTCCCAACATAGCTATGTGGTGGGGGAAGGGTTTGGCTTGCCTGAACTGCTTTCCCTACTGTCACGGTAGACTGGGGGGTTGGGCTGGAAGGAGGTTGTTAGATTGCCTTTAACCCATAGCTCCCTGGGACGGGAAGCTTTTTATGTCTCCCTGGATAGCTGGGATGGGGGAAGGAAATCCCAACAAAGAGTTCAGAACTCTCAGCCAGATCTGGATTTTTTTCTGCTTGTAAATTTTATGTTTGTTTTTAAATGATAGCAAGGACGCCTAATATTTGTTTCTCCTTAAACATTTTGCTGTAAAGTCCATGTATATTCAGTAGTTTTTTTTTTATTAATTAATTCATTTATTTTTCATTCACTTCACCTGTTCTGTTTTTGGGAAATTGGCCAACTATTCTGTCCAAAGTGGCTTTTTTTTCTCTTTCTTTCTCCCTCCACTGTTTATTAGCGATCATAATTTAGATTTTAATCATACGCACCCTCATTATGATGGTTATCAGTGAATCATAAAACGCATAAATAAAAAAAAAAAAAAACATGTTCTGCTACCCAAGATTTTATTAACAGTGGGTGCTTGAACAACTGAGGGAAACAGATATGAGTAGTTTTGCTTTTTTGAGCGCCTGTAAATAGACCTGGTCTTAGTGGTGAAAGGGTGTGGAATGTGGAGCCATTTCTCATGAGAGAGGCGTAGTTGTTTTCTCGCCTGCGATTTGACTGGCAGGTAGGCTAACCCCATTAACAGGTTTTTTTAAAGTGTTAAGGAGAGTATCTATGACGGGGGTAAGAGGCAAACGGTGCTGTTCAATACTGCATGGTATGGGTTCACCGCATAGCTTTTGTATGTGACCACACACATGGTGGAGACCAGCAGAGCTCTGTATTTCTTCCTCCCTCCTAAGAGGCCATGCAGACGGACTCTAGTTTGTCTGAACCCGGTGAACCCCGAGTCCGGATAGCCCTATCGTGCAGACGAACGCACTGTATCCGCACACTGTATCCGCACTCCCTCGAATCGGGGGTCCAAAGTGAGTAACCTCCGAATCCGATTGCTGTTGGTGTTCGTCTGCACGCTATCCGCATACCTAATCGGATTGCCCCACGTGATTGCATCATTAGACCAGCCAGAACAACGGACACAACTGGCATTATTTATATAACGGAATGGGTTGCCATGGCGCAGTGAGTTTGGCAGTCAGTTATAACAGCTCTCCAGTTTAAAAAAAAATTCTTCCTATTACCTTGCTCCTTTTCCACGTGAATTTCCCTAACGGGATTAATACAAATGTATCTATCTATCTGTTGTTAGGAAAGGGATGACATTAACAAGCCACACTTTAATCTATCACTGTTTAATCTATTTGCATCAGACCATTTTTCAAAAACCAGTTTTTAAAAGTGTCAGCAATAGCCTATATGAGCAAATCTGACGTGAAAAGATTTTTTATTATAGACGGAAGGAAGTTTCAAAACAGATGAATGCTACGTTAGCTTTAGTCCTGTCAGACAACGATAGTGATAGCTACTAGCTAGCGTTAACGTTATTTCAGAGGTAGCCTACAGTACGTGAAGGACAAAGCCCTCAACAATAGCCTACATTTGTTCTTAGTAATAAAACCATGAAATTGGAAGCAATTGTAAACCATGAAACATCCAGGATCCACAGCACTTGCATTGTGGTCTCTCGTGCTCAAGCTCAGCATCTCCATAAAGCACAGGCATTTAAACAACTCAGACATGTCATGTTGCACTGTTCTAAACTCTTTATTATCAATAACAAATACAATTATTTTTCACTTAACCTACAGTCTGCTCTTACCACTGATTTTATAAACCACCATAATGTGTTACTGTGCAGATCAAATGTAGGCTATGCGGCTAAGCTAAACTTTGCTAGTTGGAGCTCAACTACTGTCATATGTTATTTTGATAGCATGCTCCTGTCTTCTTCTCCGTTTTCTTCAGTTGTCTGTAGCACCAAAGCGCCACCAACAGGCGTGGGGGATGTACTACAGCTGAGTCAATCGGATTCGCTGGGTTCATGTGCACGCGATGTAAAAAGTGGGTAGGTGTGAAATAGGTGTGAAAAATGAACCCGGTTTCAGGCAAACTAGAGTCCGTCTACATGGGGTCTAAGCCTCAAATATCTTTGCTGGAATGTTAAGTTACTAAATCCTGCTAGGAAGCCATTCCGCTCAGATATGTTGCCATTCCCCTCAGCAGTACTACTAGGCTAATTATACTCTGTATAATGTTCTAAAATCTAGATCCGTACTTAATTTGGAGAATAAGATTAAGTTGGTTTGTAATGTTTTTTGTACAACTGATGTTTTAAGTGGCTCCTCATTTGCCATGCTGTAGTGTTTCTGTGGACAGGCAGATGTTTCATGAGCAGCCACCCATTACATGACACGTACCATGTATCTGAAAAATCCTGAATGCCTTGTACATGTTGGCCAGTTCAATACCCTTGATATACATGCAAGTTGACTGCCAGTTCTGGTATTGTTCAGCCTTGTTCAACCAGGTACTGTAGTGCTTTATTCAAAGGGGTTCTGTTTTCAAAGCACCAGCGTGCAACTTGAGAGCCTGAGCTCTTGGTCTGCTTTGTGTCTGTGTACTTGTTCAGTTCTTGTTGGTTGGATTGTATGAGGAAGGAATCAAGGCACGGTTTGGCTTTGTCAGTCCCAAGGCTGCGGTGTTGTATATGAGGTTCTCTCAGCTTGCTCTCTCATTGAGCTGTGTGTTCTCCAGTAAAATCGTGCAGCATTAATTGTTTAGCACATGTCTGCCATTAGCCCCCTGTCTCCAAAACATGAAGGGAAAAGCCATTTGGAACAGAAGGCAGATGATGGGAAGTGGGTTTTTGAGAAGAAAACAAAACCAAAAAAAATTAAATTGTTTACAAAATGTAGAGGTCACACTTCATTCACTTCAAAATCATCTTTCCTCTTCAATTTCATAGTTGATAATTCGATCAGCCCCTCTCCGAGCTCCTTCGTGTTTCTCTCCTCTCAGCCCACACAATAGGCTTGCCAGTTTATTGATTTGGTTATCACGGTGACAAGGTCTGTGGGGTGTTTTTACGCATGGTGCACTGAGAAATTTGTGCTCTTGCTGCTCCGGTTCTTGAGAGAGGATTTCGATCGTACAGGAAGATCGCCAAAGCAAACAACTCATCTGAATTCTTTTTTTTCTTTCCCAGAGCACTCTTGTGCTTACTTTGGTTACCTTGAGAGGGTACTTAACCCCGTGTAAAGCTTTAATGAAAAGATTTGACAGTTGGGAGGTTTTTCATAGACACCACCATGTAAGGACCGATTTGGTTTTAGTTTTCATGGAAAAGGCGTTCATCTATGCCCAGCCCAAACTCCAATATGAATCATTGTTGCCTCTGTCAATATGCAGCGGATCAAGGTTACAAAGCAAACATTTGTCTTCATATTGGATTAGACCGTATTTTCTTTGACAGATTTGGGTTATTGATTTGTCACGTCAAGTGCCAGTGAGGATAAACATTGATCGCACATGTGCAAATCATTCCAAGTCCAGTTCCAAATATTTGTACAAAGTGCGCTATATTTAATGTTATGAAGTCTAACTAAAAATAGATGAAATGGATAATGGTAGAACTGTAGTCATTTCATAGTAAAGTACAAGTAGTCATAGTCATAGTAGTTGCTGCCGTTTCACCGTTGCTGCCGTTTCACCGTTTCCACAATTACAAAATATACTTACACATATTTTACCAATCAGTATTTACATTTATGCTCTAGTATATTTCCAAAAGCAATGTATTTTATTTGTCTGCTAACATTTAAAAGTGAATTAATTAAATTCTGAAAAATACTACTTTCTAGTATTTAAACCCCTGTGCTTTTAAGTTCCAGTTTCGTGTTAAATGACAAATGATACAGAGGTGCCACTTATTTGACTGTAGCTAATCATAATTAGGCACTACCTATGAGTGGTTAAAGTAGAGCTCTCCTGGATGTGAAAAATCACTCTGTCTAAGGGTCATCAGCCAGGTTGTAAAATAACGATTAAAGAGACAATGTGATACAAATACTTAGGTGAGGAAAAGACTTCAAGAACCAAGTGTTTCCAAGTGTTTTGATGTCCACTTGAGCACCATTTGATTCATAAGAAGAAAGTGGAAGTTGCATCAGTCTTCTGACTAAGTGTTCTGACTAATCATAGTCCCTGGAAAGGATAATAAATGGTCATGGACACATTTTTGGAAAGACGGATGCAACCGAGTTAACTCCCAGGATACCTCATCCAATGCTCTCACTGCTGCACCCTCTAAGAAGAGTGTAATTCAGTGAAGATTCATCACCCATAGCCAGTTTTGTACTGCAGACCTGAGAATGTCAAAGGGCCCCGCAGCTCTTGCCTATTTTATGTGTCTCCGGGTGTTCAGTGTCACCACATTGTTGCCATGTATAAAGGGAATGAGAGAACACCGACTCCATCCCCAGCAGCCCTATTCAGAGAATGGCTACAGGGATGCAGATTACAGCTTAGATCTCTAAACCAGATTCCCCATCCCCCCACTCACATGGCAGAGCGCGGTCGGGGAGGAGCAGCCCCAGACTGCCTGACTGAGGCCATTGAATGGGGCATGCTGTGAGACTTCCAAGTCACCATGTTCCTGGAACGTTTGGCCGTGGGCCTGTGACTGGCTGCATTTTTTAATATCGGTTTTCTATCCTCATCTGGCCCATGCACCCATCTGAAGAGAGTGTGTGGCGTATTATTTACCTACTGCGTGCTGTCTCTGATTTGTGAGATCTTCCTCTCCGCTGAGAACGGAGTGCTTTTCAAGTTATTTTTTCCTCTTCAGAGGACGGGGAATTACCAGGAGTGCTCAAGTTCAGTAGCCTAATATAGATCAGATGAAGCAGTTTGATCATTTTGCTTATGAATAAAGCATCAGAATGACAAGGAAGTAATTTGGATCTGAGTCCATTCCATTCGGAAATGCATTACAGAAGGTTCAGAATTGATAACAGTGTATTGTTTTCAAAGAAATGCCTTTTAAGTTTTTGTAGTACTGGTTTGTGTTTTTTTTTTTTAAATGGGGTGGGTGGAATAGCCATTTTACCAAGTGTGCATTATATGTATTGGTGGTTTTATGCCTTATTTGTTTAATAGTCCCTGAAGTGAAACGAGGAAACATGGCTCAGAACACCTAGGAAACGCACTGTGCCCTGATAATACTAACTCTGCATTTGTATTGTTTTCAAGGCAGAAAATTTGCTTTACCTAGGTTTTCCAAACACATAATCGTATGAAATGGTATATATACGGTTCAAACTTCAATACCTCATAAACATAGAGCTGGTAGGAGGGGAAAAATGTACAAGGTCGCAGAACATCTTGGCTCGGCATGTTAAAGTGATTGCAGAGCAGGGAAACAAAGCCCTTTCATGCCTGGTTTCTCCCCTCCCCTCTGCTGTCTCTAGATCCTTGCCTGTGTTTGTGAGAGGGAGAGAGAGAGCAAGAGGGGGGAAAGGGAGGGAGGGAGGCAGGAGGGGAGAGCGAGAGCGAGAGAGTGTTTGTCTGGCTCAGCATGCAGCAGGCAGGGAACATGGGGGAAGGGAAGAGAGTGGCGAGCCTGCACTGCTAATTCGGCTCATGAAAGACTTGAGCAGTGAGAGCAGCTGTCTTCCATTGTCAGCCAGCAAATTTCCAACGTGCCTCGTTCCGCCTCTCGATGCGTGAGTAGAAAGAAAGCTAGAGGGCAAAACGGAGGGGAATGAACAAACATAAGATGGATTGATGAGCAAAATGTGGGGGCCAAGATTTTGTGAATGCCTTAAGTTGGTGCAGTCTCTCTCTATCTTTTTCTATCCCTATCCCTCTCTCTCTCTCCCTCTCTCTCTCTCTCTGTGCCTCTCCCACTCTCTAAACGCGAGCAGGATGAATGTGGAGTCGGGCAGGCTTCTAATAATAAACCATGAGTCTCTTCTGGCTAAGCTATGTGGGGAAGACTGCCTCACTGTAGGAGGAGAAGAGGGCACTTCAGGGGTAGGGAGAGGGAAAGGACTGACTGGGGGTAGCTAAATGAAGGAGGAAGGAGGGAGGCAAGACAGCAGTATGAATGGATGAAGTCTTTAACCTCCTACACACTGAATAGTTTTGTCACGGCTCCCACAGCTGCATTGAGCTGGTGGAAAGGAAGAAAGAGTAGAGGGAGGAGGAGAAGGGAGCTTGGCTGAAAGAGTGTTTCCATTAATGGAGCAGTGGCTCCAGAGTTGTTGGATCCTTGAGGCATGTGGTGTGATTACCAGAACAAAACCCCTTGCAGTATAGGGAGGGGCCGACAACATGGCTTCTTCCTCCTCGAATGTCTGCTATTTATGGAAACTTACATTATTTGTGTGTGTGTGTGTGTGTGTGTGTTCCC
The DNA here is from genome assembly GCF_900700415.2 of Clupea harengus. Classification (NCBI taxonomy): domain Eukaryota; kingdom Metazoa; phylum Chordata; class Actinopteri; order Clupeiformes; family Clupeidae; genus Clupea; species Clupea harengus. The sequence goes on along the minus strand of NC_045157.1, from coordinate 18,869,741 downwards.
TTGCTTGATTTGGCTACATCCCCAGGCCCTCAGAAGTGTAGCCAAAGTGAATGAAAGAAAAATGTGTCATTGAAAAGGCGCTGTGTGAAATTAGGATAGGATATTTCCAGTTTAGACTATCCATGATTAAGTGTGAGGTTTTAAGATGTTAAACTTGATTACATCTCTTGTTTTGATTGCCGACCAAACATTTATTGTGCAAAAACAAAATGTATGATCCGTTTCCATGTATTTGTTTCTGGGGGTTGCATGTTATAGCCTATCCTACAATTAAAACACATTTGTTTTTAATCTAAAGAAATTTAACTGAATTGTCCTAGATGCTAAAATTCCAAAAGAGAGTCCCCCCCACTGATAACCAACATGCCTTGTGATGCATTAACTACATTAGGCTACATGCGCAGAGGTAGTCAGAAAAAGAGTCTAACCAGAATATAATAGAGGGAACATTGCAGTATAATTGTCATTGTTTGAGCCATATCTTAATTGACCAAAAAAGACTTGAGCATGTGGTCCATGTCGATATTGCCTGTTCTACTCACAATGCAAATGGCCATCTGAGTGCTTACAGTGGCAGGCAAAAGTATTCAACCCCCCTGAAGTCATCACCGTTTCCACAATTACAAAATATACTTACACATATTTTACCAATCAGTATTTACATTTATGCTCTAGTATATTTCCAAAAGCAATGTATTTTATTTGTCTGCTAACATTTAAAAGTGAATTAATTAAATTCTGAAAAATACTACTTTCTAGTATTTAAACCCCTGTGCTTTTAAGTTCCAGTTTCGTGTTAAATGACAAATGATACAGAGGTGCCACTTATTTGACTGTAGCTAATCATAATTAGGCACTACCTATGAGTGGTTAAAGTAGAGCTCTCCTGGATGTGAAAAATCACTCTGTCTAAGGGTCATCAGCCAGGTTGTAAAATAACGATTAAAGAGACAATGTGATACAAATACTTAGGTGAGGAAAAGTGTTTTGATGTCCACTTGAGCACCATTTGATTCATAAGAAGAAAGTGGAAGTTGCATCACACCACTCAGATGCTTTGTAGAGAAGGCTGTCCCCCAAAGCAAGCGTCCGAGGAAGATATTAACTAGTGGGGGAGGCCACTGCAGTCCAGCCATCACCCAAAGTTCAGTAGTTGCTATTTGGGTGGAGGTGCAATAGTACACAATCTTAACAGCTTGTTATAAACTGGACTCCTGGAGAGATGCAAAAAAAAGCCATTGTTTAAGATCATTAGAGCTTGTATAGAGGTTTCTTAAGATGTGGGAAAGGGTTTTTATGGTCATATGAGACCAAAATAGAGCTTCCTGGCCAATCCTGAAATAACTTCATGTGGCATTCTAAATCCAACACTGCCAGTGCCTTAAGAAACACCATCCCAGTTGTGAAATATGGCGATGGTAACCTTATGATGTGGGGATATTTCTTGTCTGTAGGAACTGGGAAACTTGATTTGAAGTGAGAATTAATGGAAATAAATTCTACACAATATTGCAGTTGTAGTCTGTTGTAAAATGACAGTTGAAGCTACAGGGCTAAAGCAACACCGGAGTGGCTCAAATATAGTAAAGTGAATAATTTTACATGGTTCGGTCAAAGCCCATATAAAAATCCTGCGGCGAATCTGTGGCACTGCTGTCCAGGACCGCCATCCCATCAATGTTCTATATAACTTCTACCAAGAAAAATGGGAAAATAACACTGCAGAACAATGTGCTAAGCTGGCACTGTCGTACTTCAAAATATTTCAGGCTGTTATTGCAGCAAAGGGGTTCTCTACCATCTATTAGCATATAGGGGTTGAATAAATGCAAATAGAATATTTTGGTTTTTAAATAATTTATTTTTGATTTTAGTAGACAAATTTGGTAGACAAAAGCTTATTTAGCCTTAATACACTATATACACTACAGCATAAGTGTTCAAAATGAAAATACTAATGGGAAAAATATGTGTAAGGATCTTTTGTAAACTAGAAAATGGTGATTATATTCAGGGGGAGATGAATACTTTTGCAAACAGCTATATTTGTGTTTAATTTTTTTTACCCTTTCTGACATTGTAGTCAAGACGGTTAAGCTTAAAATGTGAAGAATTTTGTTTTTAATCAAATGTCAGGCCTACTATAATGTGTGTTTTGCCAAGCAGTTAAGCTTTGATAAGGCTCTGGATGAAATAAAATCTCAACCATGGAGGAAGAATCAAATAAAGGTTTATTGGAAATGTCTATTAGAAAAAAGATGAGTTAACTGACATCCTCTTTTGCAATCACTTTCTGAATGTTTTTTTTACCAAGCCTGTTAAAAAGGCTTGGCCCATTGACAGGCTGAAATTTAAATACGTCATCTTAATGTTATCACTGTCAAGCTTCCATACACTGTATACTAGAAAGCTTAGAACCTCTTACTTTCCAAGTTACTGAATTAATGTTATTCCTTAAATTAAATATGAACAAAAATATTGCTCCAAAAATGAATTATGATTCATGGCATTTATTTTTTCATGACTATCAAAGTTCACGGATATAGACAAACTATATGTAAAATGAAACGGAAATAATTTGAAAATAATTTGTCATTCCTCTATTCCAAGATAAAAGGCTAGTTACAAAACGTAAGGTGCATTCTCATTGAGTCGTTATGTAGGTCTGTAGTGATTGTGTGTTAAACATTACCAGCGCTATGGTTTTTGTGTGTCTGTGTATTCATTTTTTCCAGCGGAAATAAACATGGCAAGAGGATGTGATCATATTTTCCTCTCCATCAGTAAGGCTGCACGTTAAGACAGTGATGTAGTTTCAGTAAATAAATACGATGCAACCTTTGCCAGGCTATTGAATGGCTGCACTGGCTGGTGTAATCTTTTCAAGCAACTCTACTCTGCTCACCATGCCACCTTACTCATTGCCGGTTCACTTGTGTTGCTGTTGAATCACCATACTTGAGGTCTAAACACTGTGAAACAAATGTTTACCTTGAGTAACTAAGATAAGGTGAAACTGATCCCCACCATCTACATTCATTGGTTGTATGGTCCATATAGTGGGCCTGATGTTGATGTCGGAATGTGATGGTACTTCAGGTTATGGGAGGTGGTGAGGGAGAGAGAAATCTGCGTTTGTACACCTGTCCAAAAGATCAAAGTGAAAGGTTATGCAGTGTGTGGCACACTGGGACGTGCCATGAAATATTCTCGTTGATCTAGAATCAAAGGAGGTTCTCTGTAAGACCCTTACTACCCTTACTGGGCCTATTGGTGTTGGGCTTGAAATGATGACATCAAACAGTGCAATGTTTACTGACAAATCAACAATAAGTGAACAATGTGTAATTACATTTACATTTAGTCATTTAGCAGACGCTTTTGTCCAAAGCGACGTACAAGGGAGAGAATATTCAAGCTACGAGCAATAGAACCTGGTGTAACAATAAATAAATACTACTTTACATAAGAAATATAACAAAATGAAAATAAAAAAGAAAGAAAGAAGTGCAGAAATGTAACTGCTGTAATTGCAAGTTACGCACTAGTCGAAGTGCCAGTTAGGACGGGAAGTGCTCTCTGAAGAGTTGGGTCTTCAAGAGCTTCTTAAAGGTAGAGAGGGACGCCCCTGCTCTGGTAGTGCTGGGTAGTTCATTCCACCAACGTGGAACTACAAATGAGAATAGTCTGGACTGTCGTACTTGCACAGACGGCAGTGCCAAACGACGCTCACTAGAAGAGCGCAGCGTCCTGGGTGTAACATTTGCCCTTACAAGAGCATTTAGGTAGGTGGGAGCAGAACCATCAAGCACTCTGTAGGGAAGCATAAGTGACTTGAACTTAATGCGAGCAGCTACAGGCAGCCAGTGGAGGTCAATAAGAAGCGGGGTGACGTGTGCCCTCTTTGGTTGGTTGAACACCAGACGCGCCGCCGCGTTCTGGATCATTTGTAGTGGTTTCACCACGCAAGCCGGCAGGCCCGTTAGGAGGGCGTTGCAGTAATCAAGGCGGGAATTCACCAAGGTTTGCACCAGCAGCTGGGTGGCATACTGGGTTAGGTACGGCCTGATTTTGCGGATGTTGAATAGTGCAAAGCGGCAGGACCTAGAGACAGAGGCAATGTGGTCCGTGAAAGTCAGTTGGTCATCAATAATGAGCCCGAGGTTTCTTGCTGTTTTGGATGGAACAAGAGACAAGGAGTCAATATTGATGCTGATGTTATGGTGGATGGCCTGTTTGGCTGGAAAGACCATCAGTTCCGTTTTGGCCAGGTTCAGCTGAAGGTGGTGGTTTTTCATCCATTACAGAATTACAGAAGACCTGCATTATGTGGAGATTCAGATGTTTTATTTTATTTTGAAGCTGGCCTATGGTCCTGTCTGAATTTTAGTTTTGTGACTCAAGATGACAGTATTTGATGACATTACCAAAATAACAAGCTAATAACAGCGTCATCTGTGAATTGGCTAAAATGTGTTGTCTTTAGTGTACATGGGGTCCCACTGAGCTGATGTAGTTTGCGCTGTAGGATATTATTAGATGCCTTCTGTTGGCTGCCTGACTGCAAGCCATTGTCCTGTCACATATATTGGGATTTAAATGAACCCATCATATTTGTCTGGGTTAATTATATTCTGCCTGGGATGACATTGTGGGCTGCTTAGAATTATTATCAGCTTGTAGTGAGACTTTGAACAGGCTGGAGGAAATTTCCTTTCTTTTTTTTTCTTTTCTTTTTTTGTTCTATTAAATTAGATGCTTGAAAGCAGGGTGCAAAATTAGCACCTGCCAATGGTGTGTAGATTTCTTTGTTGGTGAGTGAATGGTGACGGTTACTGCATCACTCTGGCATGTAAAATACGGGTGCTGTTCATCTTCGAAAAATACTTGGGTTGTCTCTTGGTTTTGATAACAGCTTGTCATATCTTTGCGAGAAGGAAAAGGGGAGGGAGGGCGAGGGACACGGAGCATGTGCTACACAATCCAATTGTACAGATACCACCGATGTTGTAGTACCTGCGGCAACCAGAATTACCTCAGCTACTACTGCCAAGCGGGTGAGAACTCCGTGTGAGGTAGGGGTTGCACAAAGTAGGCTACTCGCTCTTGAGCAGTTACATTAAGTACATTGAGTACTCGCGCATAGTTTTGTACTTTAGTTAGAGCCCTAAACAACCGGTACGAATGGAGTACAAGTTTTTTCATTGGCTTGAAACAATGTGACCTGTCAGAGATACAGCCTCCAACCTGCACATTTTTGTTCCCCCGTCATTTTAAATGCAAACCGTATATTTCATAGATGCATGACTGGGGTAGGATGGGATCGAAAGCTGTAATGAGTAGCAATGTCAAAAAGATGTAGAACAACAGTTTAGGCTTATCTTTGTTATACATTCCGAGGCCTAATTCAACTGTTCTCTTCCAAAAAAAAGGTAGTTCTTCATTGTTGTATTTCACTATGCATCCCAACTGACGTTGTGATGAAATGAACATGCAACTGTTGTGAGTTGTGGACGGATTTCTCAAAGATGGCTCTAACATCAAGCCAGGCCTCTAAACTTGGCTACTACACATGCTGTGTGCACAGCTTCTCAAATAAATGTTGTAATTTTGTTGTTAAGGTTATATGAAATTAGTCATCTTTGTTTGCATCTAGTAAGTAAGGCTTACTAATGATGACCAGGATATCATTCACTATCTGAATATAATAAGAACCCACTTTGGTGTCGGAAATGTTACACCCAGGATGCTGCGCTCTTCTAGTGAGCGTCGTTTGGCACTGCCGTCTGTGCAAGTACGGCAGTCCAGACTATTCTCATTTGTAGTTCCACGTTGGTGGAATGAACTACCCAGCACTACCAGAGCAGGGGCGTCCCTCTCTACCTTTAAGAAGCTCTTGAAGACCCAACTCTTCAGAGAGCACTTCCCGTCCTAACTGGCACTTCGACTAGTGCGTAACTTGCAATTACAGCAGTTACATTTCTGCACTTCTTTCTTTCTTTTTTATTTCATTTTGTTATATTTCTTATGTAAAGTAGTATTTATTTATTGTTACACCAGGTTCTATTGCTCGTAGCTTGAATATTCTCTCCCTTGTACGTCGCTTTGGACAAAAGCGTCTGCTAAATGACTAAATGTAAATGTAAATGTAAATGGAACTTTACATCGTTGGCTGCTGTGGAACGTTGGTAATACTTCTGGTAAAATGACACTGATGTTATCATCAGTACTTTACCATTGCTTAGTAAGGTAAGACCAGTTCAGAGATGCGCTATGCACTCTAGTATTTATACCTCCCGCATGCAACGACCTCCGCCCCTACTCTCTCCTTGAGTACTCGAGAACCTGATTTTTTTTCTCAGGCAAGTAGTAGCCCTAGTGTGATGGAGCTTGCAGATTCCGGTGAGCCATAGTAATGGCTTAGGCTAAGTGTCCCGATGGAACAATGCACAGCAATGTGTGTAGAGTGATCATGAGGGACAAGAGGAGGCCAAATTATTTGGTCGTCGGCTCATGTAAGTCGAGGCTATAAAGAGCATTGAGAGCTTGTGTTGCTACAATAGACATACTCTTGATTGATTTTGTGATTGTCTGCTTAAACATTTCGTAATTGAAATCAATTTTAAGGTTGAACAAGAACAAATTGTATGCAGATAAAAGAATGTTAACCTGATCAATGATATCAATACTTAAAGTAAAGCTTGTCTCCTTTCTTGAATCAATTCTATTCATGGTCTGGCCCAACAATTCAATTAAAATGACTCAATAAATATGATTGTGAACTTTTTTCAAAGGCCAAGAAGTATATTTTTTTGAGAGACTTCTCGTAGAAAGTGTTGTTATAATTATTGATACAGTCTATGCGGCACGGAGACCTAACTATGAGTTTCAGAAAGGTGATGGGTGTTTAACTTTATTGCCTTCTTTAGGTGATGGTAAGATCAATGCCAGTCATCAATTCTGAGTGATCACTCTCCCCTCTTGCAACCTTGTGGCACTCTTTTCAGCTTTGGATAGAGTGGTATCTTGACAAGTGTGTCAATATGACAGTGCTTGCCATTCATAAAGATTGTGCCATTAACTAGTGTTTTGATCGGCATGGTAATGATGTTAACTCTCCTTCCTTGTGAAATTGGAATCCAATCAAAAATGTATTAGAGGATTCAGGAAGATGTTGGAGATAATGGATCCCCCCCCCCCATTAAAATACAGCTCCAGTTGTACTGCCTCTCGATTTTAGAATGCTGGTATATTCTTTCAAAAAAGTCATAAAACTCACGCAATCACCTAGTGGCCCAATATTCTATTGCAAGGCTTGATCAGTGGCATTAGCAATGTGGTCTATAGCATAATTTGTTGATCAGATAGCCCAAAAAGTCTCATAGTTCCTGATGTCTCATTCTGTTATGTTGCTTTTATTGACCTCTTTCAGTTGTTTACCACATTGTCAGATACCTTGTTTGGTTAGGGTTATCAGCAACTGGGTTCAACCATTTGTTTGTTTTCCATTGCCTTATTGAAATGTTTATCATTGAGCTTCCTAAGTCAACTGACAAGATTAACAGCCTTCCACTGTTGCTTTGTGGGTTGACTTGCCTTAATGAGGTTTGTGTCACAGAGAAGATTCATTTAAGAAGCTTAAGGGGTATTCTCGAATGCCACATCTAAAGAATGACTTGGTGTTACAGCCATCCAGCAATATTGCTGCCAAAGTGCGCTTTGTTTTGGTTTTAGTTTTTAAGTTAAACTTTAAATCGCAATATGAAAATATGCATTTACATGGCCCCTCAAGGTTATCACTATATTTACCCTGCATTTGGCCATGTCCTTATCTTCAGACTGTAAGCCTTTTTTGAAGGTTAGGACATGGACTAGGCATGTATAATATTAATCATCCTTTGTTAGTCACCAAACATATCTGTTTGGTGAGCTCTTTACTGCCGTTGCAGTAGTCTATGTGTTAAGGTTATTGCATCATGTTATCAGGGGCCTATCGTGAAGCTTTTTAATTCACAGTTGTTTACAGACCTTAAGGAGTAGGCTATTTAGTCTGCTGCATGTCGAGAAGGACACATTTAAGGATGTTCAAAGGGAAATAATGTCATAAGATTAAAGAAATTGCCCAGGAGATGCCTTGGTAAATGTTTTATTAAGTCAAAGGAATGTACCGGAGCCCGTCTGCCTGGCTTCCTTTTCCCCATCAGATTGAAATTCTCACGACAATTAGTAATTACAAGAAGTAGGCCTAAACCTGCAAAACATTTGTCCTAAAGTCTACAGTCCAAACCTTAAACTGTCATTGTGTCTCCAAGGCAGATGTGATTGGTTGTTTCCAAAGTGTAGCATACCATATTTACAGTGGGGAAAATAAGTATTTGAACCCCTGCCGATTTTGCAAGTTTGGCCACTTGCAAAGAAATGTGTGATCTATAATTGTAATGGTAGTTGTATTTTAACAGTGAGAAACAGAATATCAACAAAAAAAATCCAGAAAACTGCATTTTATAACATTTATGACTTTATTTGTATTTGATGCAAAAAATAATTATTTGAACCCCCAAGCAAGCAGCAAGAATTCTGGCTCCCAATGACCAGTTATGTGCCCAAGAAGCACACAGATTAGTCCTCATTAGGCCTAACAAGGTACACCTGATCTCAACTGGTGACGTATATAAAAGAAACCTGTCCAAAGAATCATACTTCACACCTTCAACCTCACCACCATGGGCAAGACCAAAGAGTTGACCAAGGACGTCAGAGATAAGATTGTAGACCTGCACAAGGCTGGATTGGGTTACAAAACCATCGGCAAGCAGCTTGGTGAGAATCAGACAACTATTGGTACGATTATTCGTAAATGGAAGCAACACCAAACAACTGTCAATCGCTCTAGGTCTGGGGCTCCATGCAAGATATCCCCTCGTGCGGTATCGGTGATCAGCCGAAAGGTGCAGAATAACCCCGAACTACACAGGGGGAGCTTGTGAATGATCTCAAGGCAGCTGGGACCACAGTCACCAAGAACACCATTGGCAACACACTACGCCGTAATGGTTTGAAGTACTGCAGCACTCGCAAGGTCCCCCTGCTCAAGGAAGCACATGTACAGGGCCGTCTGAAGTTTGCCAATGAACACTTAAATGATTCTAAGGAGGATTGGGAGACAGGATGTGGTCAGATGAGAATGCTGGAAGTATGCTGAATGGAAGAATGCTGAATATGACCCCAAGAACACCGTCCCCACCGTCAAGCATGGAGGTGGAAACATTATGCTTTGGGGCTGTTTCTCTGCCAAGGGTACAGCACGACTCCACTGCATCGAGGGGACTATGGATGGGGCCATGTAACTTGGAATATTGGACTTGAACCCCATCCCCTCATTCCCTCCTATTGAAAACGCAACCTTAAGGATTTGGAGAGGATCTGCAAAGAGGAGTGGACCAAAATCCCTCCTGAGATGAGTGTAAACCTGGTGACCAACTACAAGAAAAGTCTGACGTCTGTGCTTGCCAACAAGGGTTATTCCACCAAGTACTAAGTCATGTTTGCTAGGGGTTCAAATACTTATTTTCTGCATCAAATGCAAATTGTCATAAATGTTATAAAATGCAGTTTTCTAGATTTTTTTAGTTGATATTCTGTTTCTCACTGTTAAAATACACCTACTATTACAATTATAGATCACACATTTCTTTGCAAGTGGCCAAACGTGCAAAATCGGGAGGGGTTCAAATACTTATTTTCCCCACTGTATGTTCGAGGAACCCTAATAGATGCATCATGAAAATAGATGAATCATTACACCCCTAGCACCTGTATATTATCTCTTGATAGTTTTGTGTTTGTGAATTGAGAGAAAAAGCATTATTAGTCATGGTGCTGAAAGCATGAATGCCAATGTGAAATTGCTGGTGTTGAGTAAATGTGCGGAGGAAATTGGACGCTGAGATTTTTGCCAGATGTGCTTTATTTCTTTAGCATCTCTTAATTAAAGCAGTGCAGTTCTATTAGTATTGTTCTTTGGATGTTTGAATGTGAATATTCAGGAAAACAGTGTTGCAGTAAAGCTACCTGTTTTCCCACATTTGCTGTACAAGCTACAACATGGAACCTGTCAGAGGGTGTTAAAAGGCACCCTTATCTCTAGGATGACCTCTCGAAAGCCATCTGTTGTGGGGCCTCTGGCTGGCTCTCACCGTGTCTGGAATGAGCTAACTAATCCCACAACACGGATAAAAATAAAAAATACCTAAACATTTCCCCCTCCCTAAATTGCTGCTGGCAAAACTGAAAATGAGGTTTTATTTAATAGTAATTGATTGTTATCCACTTAACATGATAAAATAGCGAGGTAGAGATTTTTAAGAAAGTGGCCTAACAGAGACGTGTCTTGGAGGTGCATTTGGCAGGGAGAAGGCTTTGGCCATAGCCATGTGTCTGTGAGCTGCCGAGCTCTGCTCCACGCTGAGATGAAAGGATTTTCTCTCCCATGGTAATCCACACAGACAGTCAAGCTCTTGTGATTATTACCGCCACACCCCCCCCCCCCCCCCCCCCCACACACCACACACACACACACACACACACACACACACACACACACTTCCCTCGCCACATCTTTCTGAATACGGGGCCTTTCCAATTCACCCTAAAAATGGTTTCAAAAGGGGATTATGCTGCATAGATAAATTAAAGGCAGGACAAGCTTGTCCGCTGGGATTGATGTCTGACATTGTTGTCTGTGGTGGCTGCATAGTGAACAATGTAGGATTTTTTTCTTCTTTTTTTCCTAAGAGAGATATGTGACATACCTGCCAACCCTCTCATTTCCCCTTGGAGAATCCTATTTTTTCATGCCCCTCTCCCAAATCTCCTAGACGTTAATTCGTTTTTATATCCAGTCAACGCTATAAGATTGCAGTAAGCACATTTTTATGCTCAAGTGTGGCCATTTGTATACGAATCAAATTATAAGTGAAGTTTTAAGTGTTAAGCTAATGAAAATCATCACATGCCAAGCATTTTGGTGTACAGCTCAAATAGTGAGTGACGGACATTTCAAATGGACTGCCAGATTGAAAGACTTACCCGTTGAACAATGCTGAGCTATATTTCAAGATGGTCTATGCACCATGGGAAATTAAAGTTCTTTGTAGCCCACAGACCCAGGGACTGATCCAGTCATGGTCAGAGAATTAATTTCTCATTCAAAGACGGGTCATTACGGTCCCAAGTGCTGCTTTCGAGGTGTTTACATTTGGTGACAAGGAAGACTGATGAATGTGATACCTACGTAATTGGAATTGTTGCGAATCCCCATGTTAAATAGGAAATTGGAAATTGCTTTCTAAAGGTCAGCTGGCCAATGCTGCACAAGAAGAAATCAGAAGAAGTAAGTGCAGTTGCTAGTAGTACTTTTTACACGGTCTGGACATGATCATATTTAGAGTAATCTTAAAATGTTCCGTATTAAGGAAAATAAAATGGTATAGGTTAGCAGTTGCCCACTCGTTATGGTATGTTGTGATGTACCCAGCCCTAGGGCTGCAACAATAACTATAACTGCACCACTGCCATTCTGCGGTATTAGGAGATGTACAGTAGTGTTGAATCAGTCATCGCCATTACCGTCATAACAGCTTCTTTTTCCCCTTATCTGGGAGTGCTGCCATCGTGCAACTTTTGGCTTGGTCTGTGTTGGGGTCTGTGGCCTTGTCTACACGTATCTGGATATTTATGAAAGCCCTGTCTTTTTCTATCTGTTTTGAAAAGGGTCACAAGTTTAATTTAAAAAAAAATGTTTTACTGCACTGACGTAACATCACATTGATCTATATGTGTAAGTGATGTCACAGCTTTTATGTTCCGTTAAGTAGGCCCAATCATTGAAAATGTGTTCAGTTGTTATACTCTTCTGGGCCTCATTACTTTGATAGAGGGATGACGTTTTAATATAGCCTTCAGAAAGTAGCCTCCAATCTTTTTCAATCTGTTTTTTTTTTCCCTTTCTTTTTCCTAATGGTCCTAGATGGTGTGTTTATAGTTTGCTTGAAAAGTGACTGTGGAGACAAGGAGAACAAATCCTTTCTAAAAAGCACTTCCTTTCTTCCGGTCTATTGTAAACCCCACTGGCTGCTGCCAGCGCACTTCATGTGATTTGTTATTCACTATTCCACACTAGGTGACTCATGACTTGAGCCCCTCGAAAATTTCAACATGTTTGACTTTGCCCGACTGGGAATCCGTGGGGATAATGAAGACTGTGAATCTTTGTATAATGGAAAACCAGAATATTGTTTGTGATGTGACTGGCTGATTTGTCCCAGTCACACAAGAATGGCGTCACGTCTGTGATGGAGCTTAGAATCTTCTAGTCTGACACCCCTATTAGGGTAATTGCTAATTCTGTCGCTGCACTAGTCCTCAAGCAGAGGTTCTCTTTAAATGAGACACCTTCAAAGGTCACGTCCTCCACTTAAAATAAATGTAGTTAGGTGTAGAGTCCCAGAGATGAAGGACTTTGCCATAATTAATGATTTCAGTGGCTTTGTCATTGTGTGTCATTGCATGTAATTTAATTGGATACATATTTTTGTTTCCAATGAAGTAGCAAGACTGAATCTATGAGCAAGATGGTCACTGCAAATGACTGCTTAACTACACTTTTACAGCATTTTCAGAAGCATTTTAGTTGTCAGTTTGTCAAATTCAGAACCCCTCTGCATTAAATCTTCAGACGCAGCTCATGGTATTTGTAGTTTGCTAATTGTACACCTGGTGGGTACATTGTACATATTTGTTTAATGTAGGCTGTGTGCTAAGAAGCTAGCTAATATTTGAAAACTGCCTTATGCCCAATATAACCATATCATCACATGCATTAAGTAAGCTGAGGTCTAAAGTACAGGAGTATTCTTGTTTACCCTCATAGCTTAAATATCCCTTTTATTGTAAGGTTGTAAATGAGAGTGTTTTCCATCACACAGCAAGATCTTTGTCCCGTTTGTTGCATAGCTAATCAGCGTTCTATTGCTGTCCGTGCACTATTTTACTCTTTTGTCACCCCTTTACTCCTGTCAAATCCAACATTTTTATGTTTTAGGCCATTGACCCAGCAGGTCAAATCAGGAGTTCATCAACTCGCAGACACATGTCGCTTAGAGCTGTTTGAGATCACCTTCATCTTCAAAATGTGCCTAAAATATTTAATTGATTAAGATTTACTTTTGACTGAAACAAGCTGCTGAAGCTGAAGTATTATTATGACCACTGTTGCGCACAGGCTGGCAGTCATATACTGTTTGTCAAAGTTTTTGTTTGATTCAAAGTAAACTGCTTGTTTTCACCACTGACAGGTTCATAAATGTGGTTATAAGTGTCTGACAGCATCGAAAGCATCCCTACAGAGATATACCTGCGTCTGTTTACCTCAATAACTGTAAAGAAACAGTATAAAATGTCTGTTTGCACAGTCAGTGTTTTACCTTTCTCCTCTTCCAGTCTCTGATGTGGCACTCCATTAAGTGCCTGTAGTCAATTATCGAATGGAGGCACTCTCCTTTGAGTGCATAATCCAGCACCACACGGTAGGCCAGTTGACTACAGGCAGTGAACGGGGTGCTACGTCAGAGAGTACAAAATCAGCCACTAATGAATGTTCACCATTGTCTAATGAATAATTGACAGGCAGAAAAAAAAGGTAATGTAATATATAATTGTCAGGCCAATACAGCTTTCTGTGCATGGCTGTGTTTTTCATAATCAATACTTTAAAGAACAATCACATGTTAGCTGTTTGTGAATTAGGACCATTGAAACCGAAAGCCTCATGTCAATATGTTAGCTTCACCACAAGACTATCTGAGACATTTTTCAAAATTGTTGTTTCTCTTCTCCTGTCTACAAATGTTTTGTCTGTTGGAGGAAGCACCACCCACATAGAGGTTTGCTGCTGCTGCTTGGAGGAAGTGCGCAAATTCAGAACCTCTATAAATAGTTTGGTGGTTTAGGTCTCCAGGGAAACCTCGCAGGCTGAACAGCAACTTGTTTTCCATGTCTCTACTGTACGTGGCTAGTTAAGTGTGCCGTTATGCTGTGGCAAACAGCCGAATGCAGGTTTTTCTTTCGAAAATGCCTTGAACGTGCTCAGTCATTTTTTTCCCTCTAGTTGTAAACCTCAAGACATTGCTTGTGCCACTAATCTTTGACAGCGAAAATACAACGCTCAGATTTGTATTCAATAATTATAAAAAACAAAAATGGTTTAGGTGGGTTATCCTACCAAGGATATTGAGTTGATATATGTTAGTCAGGGTAGAAGCCTTCGGTGAGAATGAGCTATAGGTCTGACTGTTTATACAATGGTACGGTAAGTGTAATTTATGGTAGCCCAGCTTTTTAAAATGAAAGTATACTAGGCAAGATTTTTGTGACTACTTGTTAAAGATTGAAGACCAAGAATATGTTTATCCTCTTTTTCAAAATGGTGCTGCTAACTGTTGGCTCTGGCTGCACATTTATCTATAATGATCTGTTTTCGTGTTATCCCGCTTGACGTGAGATAAGGTGCCTGGCTAAGCATAGAGGGAGGCTGAGGCAGAAGAAAAGTCCTTGGTGGTTCTGAGCTGATTATCTGGACTTCCTCTCCCGACCCAGGCTCTCCACTAGAGCACTCGTGGGTGACCTTGACAAGAATGTGGATTATTATTGTAATAGATACTGTTGTTGTGGTGAGGGCAGGAGGTGGAGTTGATGGGGGCAGGCGGAGGTGGATCTGGTATTCCCCCTCCCCCCTCCAACAGAAAGAGCTTTGTTACGGCGTGTCAAGAGGGAGAATGGTTTCCCCCCCTCTCTCTTTGTGGTGTACTGTGTCATGGCGTCAACCTTTTTCTCACCTGGATTTCCACTGGTCTGTCAACACTGCATGAATGCCAACTTCAGCCTTAGAAAAGTCTGTAGAAGAAAGGAATATTTTTGCCTGGTGGGTCATTGTAGCCAGATGAAATTGACATCCATCTGTCAAAGGCAGGCTACAGCAGAACGGTATGACTACCTCCCTCCCAACCTACCTGCCAGATGCCTAAACTTGTTTTTGTCACTCCATGCTTTGCTGGCAATGACACCCTGGAAGATGGATTGATGAATTCTGTTGACATGGTTGTCTGTGTGTATTCCTTCTTTTAGACATTCAAATATTGTAACCTGGTAACCTAAAGTGGTTGTATTGTCTTCTAGCAGCTGCAGACTTTTGACCTAAGTGGCATTTATGACTGAAGTGAGAGAGACATTAAACCTGTCTGATCTCTCATGGCAAACTGTCTTCTGAAGTCCATTCACTCTAAAGCCTAATCCAATGAAAGGACAAGTCAGCCTTATTTTCTGACTCCAGTGCAGGTTTCAACAATGGTGTGTTTTCATATCACAAAAATAAAAGACTTACTGAGACATTAAAAGAAAGTATAGGCCTGTATGGAAAGAATGTTTTTTTTATTTTTATGTATTGACCTTCCTAGTGCTGTCAGAACTGGCTGCTTTGTAGTACGGTCACCTCTGCTTTCTCTGCTCTGTATGAAATGTCTTGTTGTGCAAATTAAGTCTTCCCTTGTATGTCTGTCAGATAAGCTTGCTATGCGTACAATAATCCAACAACTACGCCTGTGTGAAGTTGTCAGCAGGAATTGATTAGGTTGATTATGTTGTTGGATTGTTTTGTTGTAATGGGCCTCACTCAGATCCTTCCGTTGAGTTGAGGTGGGCTACAGTGTTCACAGGGACTACATTTCTAGTCCTCTCAACCCACTGTCAGTTGGTAAACACCCTTAGGCATAAGCCCAAGAAAGCCAGCTGTGCTAGGCTAGATGGTGAAGGGTGGGGGGGATCTAGTAGGATTATGCGTTGTGGAAACAGTGGTAACTGTCGATCTGAAAAGGCTTGAGATCACTGTGTTGTCCCCAAGCTGTGCTTATGGTTGATGGCATTCTCCAAGTCCTTGTTTTCTCGCTTAGTTGATAAGTCATCGTAGACAGTGTGATTACAAATAAGATCAGTTCTTCAAATGTCTACCGTCTAATGTTTACCAACAATATATATATGTACAGCTTTGTGCTTGTATTCTGGTAGACTTATGTGGTTATAACTGTTTTCATTTGGAATTTGGTAATTAGTCTGGTCATGAGGTCAGTGCCACGTACCGGCATTTTTTAACAGATGGCTTCCAGGATAACTGTTGTGTTCATACTGCAGCAATATAACACAATGGATAAATGCTAATCAGTCTGCACAGTCAAACATGTACAGTCTCTTGGAGGTAGTCATGTCAAAACAAATTAAGTTGAATGTGATGTAAAATCAGACCGCCAAGTAACATCCCTTTTGTATTCAGAAGAGCGCAGGTTTTTTTTTTTTTTACCACTTAGGATGGTGATACTGGCATAGGTCTATTTATATACTTACACCTATCAGTAATATAAACAATATAACCTGAATCAGCCTAGACTATGAAGCCTTTTCCTATTCCAACTCTCTTGAAGAAGTTCTTAAGGTATGAATGTTGTATCTAGGCTATGCAGAATCATGTCTCTGAGTCCTAAAAGTAAGCACTTCTTTTTTTTTTAGGTTTAGCGGCCATCACTGGCTTTGTTATGATTGACAATTCCTCTCATTTGGAGTCATTTTGTGAAAAATTACAGTTATGGTAGAACACCATTTGTTTGGCTAATTTCAGGCTGCTTTGCCAACTGGTGTAGTGATCACTGAGTAGAATACGGGTGACCAAGAATTCTTTTCCCCAGTTTGTAATGGTAGAATCCCAACATGCATAGTCCTAACTTTTTTTTTTGAAGTGCATTTAGCTCCATGAAGCCTTGCGTCTTGGGTATTCCAGTCAGCTTCATACTTTCATGGATTATTAAGACCCTATATGCTTACCTCTCACACAACATTGTTGAGTGGTATGCTATGCATGTATTTGGCAGAAATAGATCCGTGTTCCCAGCGGTAGCTGTATGTCCTGGTTTCAGGATGAAACTAGGGATGCACCGATACCGATACCAGTATCGGTATCGGTGCCGATACTTCGTTAAAATACTCGTACTCGTACTCGTTTTTGAATTGCCGATACCAAGCACCGATACCACTCATCAGTATTTCACTGCATCAAACTGGCTGAGCTATGCTGACACAAAATGTGATTTATTGTCCTACCTGTCCTACCACTCTCTGCCAGACTAGTAAGTAGCTTATTTGCCGTCTTGTGTTGCATTTGCTTGATGTTTGACTGTGTTAGGAAAGTTTGTCATAGTGTCAAAGTATTTCAGTATACAGGTTTCGCCAAATTTAGCTGCTAGCATCTCGTTAGCGATTAGCAATTCCGTTGTGCTGCAATAACGGCGATTTGGGCTCATTTTAAGATAAACGACGACGACAGGAGTAAGGCACAGTGTAAGATCTGCACTGCTACGGTGTCGAGGGCCGGAAAGGAAAGTACTTTGTTTAACACAAGCAATTTGATTTAACATCTGAAGACACACCATAGTGCTAAGTACACAGAGTTCACTGATGCTAGTGGCGCAAGACTAAGCAACCAATCTTAACTGACGTCTTGCAAAAGAAAAAAACGCGCACGCACACACAGAGAGAGAGAGGTAGAGAGAAAGACTGTGCCACATAGGTTAAGTGATTGTTTGTGTACTTGAGCAGGAGATTCTTCTTCTTCTTTTGTAACTGAAATGTGCTCTTGTGCTAATCCAGTAATAGTTCTGTTCACTTTTTGTTAAGCAGACTGTGTTGTTAACTATGCAGCAAATTGAATTGCCTTTATCTGGTTATATTTGCATTTTGTCTAATGTGATGATATTGTCTGTTTGAAGGCTTTTTTGTGTGTTAAAACCAGAAAGCTCTGTTTATTTTTGGCTTGGGATAGCCTTCTGTTAATTTTGTACTATAGGCTTGACATAATCTGCAGAGGATAAAATAAAATCTGCCTCCAAATTAATTGCACTTTCATGGAGACCAAATCTAAGAAGTATCGGTATCGGTACTCGGTATCGGCAAGTACACAAATAAAAATACTCTTACTCGTATCGGTTTGTAAAAAAGTGGTATCGGTGCATCCCTAGATGAAACTCATCACAATCAATTAAACTGAATCTCAAAAAACTAACCGATTGTGAAGTAGTTGAGTCATTGGAGAACTACATATCTTGCATGCCTACATTTGTCTCCAAATTTCTGCTGTATTGCAGCATCAAATAGGCTTTATCAAGATTCAGATGAGTGTTGAACAGATGACAACAGTTTTTGATGTGTGGAGGATGTATTAGTGATGTATTTGGGTAGCCCGAAGTTGTATTCCTTGTCAACCACCAAGAATACTGAATACGTAGGGCTCATCTGTTGATTGTTCTTCACTGTTAACCTTATTTGGTTTATTGCAATTAACATTTCCTCATTTGTGTGCAATAAAAGGATGTGTAATGTGTTGCTTAAAATGAATTACAGAAGGATTTCTCACAGCAGAAGTGCTTATGCATGTTCAGCTTTGTTTTTTTCTGCAGTACGAGAGAGGCCAAATCAGGATAGGCTATCTGTGCACTAAATCTAGGGCATGTTTAAGAAACTGGGCAGTACTACAGAACAGCGTAGTGATATTTGGCCAGTGGATGTGTTTACTTTCATGTTTGAAATTTTAATGTGCTTGGTCCAATTTCCTTTGTTGAAACGCTTAATCCTCCAGTGGCTGAGCCGGCATCCTTTCTTAACTTTATTGTTTTGTATTGTTCATGGATTCTTTTTTTTTTTTGTCAATCAAATCTGTTCATAAATTAATGCATTTTAGCTCATTTTGTTTTTGTTAATTAGGCCTATTTTTCCTCCTTTTAATCTACCTCCATATGGAAGGAAAGGTCTACCTTCTTGAGTTGCTCATCAATGTATTTATGGTTATCACGGTATTCATTCAGTAATTTTCATAATGAACAGTCTAAAAACCTTTCCTCCAGACTGAAGATTTTGAGCTTTTACACCCTGATATTTCTTAAGCGTTGACTTCTGCACAGTTATTGAAATAACTGCCAAGCACAGTTGGTAGCCCACTCTCCATGGTGCAGGTTATTTTCCTGCTAGTTCACAGTGAAGCCTTGCAGACTTGCCATCTTACCAGAGCGTTTTAATTGGTCCGCTCCGTCAGACTCTATTTGCCTGGCTGTCTCGTAGACAATTAATGTGTAGACTTAGGAATGAAGCCCACTGGAGACTCATATTTTTCACTCCCCTCCATGTCATTTGTCACTGTCTGTGAAAAACACAGGTTGTACTTCTAAGCATTTGTAGCTGTCTGTCTTAAAGGGCAGAATGGTTGTTTGGAGAGTTCTGTTTAATTTTGAAACTTGTTGCGGTTATGTTTCTTAAGAGTTCAAAAGGAGAAGATGTTTACAAAACAGAACACTGTAATCCCACCGTAAAGCTAATTCAGATCAGAGGTACCATGTCCTAATCCCCTGCGCTAATAATCAAGTTAAGGTGTTGGTTAGGCCCCGAGTTGCTGTTAGTGAGAAGAGCCACAGAGAGCGTCTGTGAGGAGGCACAAAGAAGTTAAGTGAAACATCATAAACACAATGTTCTGTTCTGTTTGTTTTAAATGTCTACCCACAAGCCATTGATTTCCCCTCTCTCTTTGCAGATGTAAGGCAAGTTAAGTACCACTTTGGCCACAGTGGCTTTTTTTAAGGAATCTGAATGGGAAAGAGGTTGCGTGACACTGTGGAAAACCTCTAAAACATTGTGGTCTGGGTAATATTTAGCAAGCAGACTCTTGAGAAAAGGAAATCAGACAGGGAAAGGCTGTGGAATCTGTTGCTGGTTTAAAGACGTGGGTTAACTCTGTCAGTTTGTTTGTTTCCCTCTGTGTGGATTTAAGTGTTGTGGAGCATGATGTTTGCAAGCGTTTTATTGTCTCTGGCAGTGTTTGTGTGGGAGAGGGGGAGAGACGGATTCAGGGAGGTTGCCTCCAGGCTAAGATAAAGTGAACAGGAAAATATATTCACTGCACACGATTGCTTTTTCTATATACAGTGGCTTAGACCTGATATGAAACACGGTATGCTTTTGTTGGGCTAATGCTTGTCTAATTTCACGTGCAAGCATTAGAGTCATGTTTTGGTAGCCATTGTGTGTTGTTCAGTATTACCTTGTGCTGTGGTATCATCACATCAACGCTGAATCCCCATGCTTAATGTTCTGTCATTCAACATCACACAGGTCCACATTGGTGCATTTAGGCATTTCTGTTCCACAGAAATATCAATGTTGATGGCTAGCCTAATGTAGGGTGAACGTTACACTAAGTGATGTGCAGGCTAAGTAGTCTTCTCTTTGTCAGAATTCAGCTGAAACGGTGGTCTGCCATTTGTGCTGGGTGACTCCCACCATCTCTGTGATGTACCATGATCTGTTGTTTATCCTATTTCTATGCATTTCTTTTAAGTTATTTTAAGAAATGGAAGATGTGCATAATCCACTAAGCCAACTATATGTTCTGAACTTTCAGAAACACTCATTTGTGGTTGTAGTGGTAGCTGACAAGTTTATGGTACTAGTGGTTAGCAGTGCAAGAGTTAAAGAATAAGACACTAGAAAAAGACAGCCAAATTGTATTTAGTACTACCGTACTTTCAGTGTATTTAGTACCTGCATTCAATTCTCTAAATCTGCACTCTTCAGTGTTCCATTTAGCGTTATTTGCTAATGCAATGCCAGCCTTAAATTGTGCTTTGAATGAATTTGTCTTACACCTTTGGCATCCATTACTAAGTCACTCAGGAAATTGACAACGTAGCAAACAGAATCCCTACCCCTTCTACACATTTTCCCCAAAATGTGAACTACTAACTCAACAGGGTAGCCAGCAGACAAAGAATGCACTGTTGCCCTTTGTTAATGGTCTCCCGAATTATAGATCCTTTGTCAAACTGGGTGTTAACCTCAGAGAATGTGTATTAAATCTAGTCTGTGTGCTGTCATATTTGGCTATATACACAGAAGGCACAGATTTTTTTCAGATTTTGTCTGTCGCCTTGCTATTGGTAGCCATGTCACAAAAGGTTACGGCGTATGAAGTTTTGTTAGCTAGCCCACATTTCGACCATGATTAGAGAAAACAAGGACTGTATATTACAGCGAAGTCTTTCTTTGAGACTTCCCAGAAGTTATTTATCTTGAGCGTATCTAAACCCATCAGATAACTCTGCAGTGTTGAGCCAGATGAGGAAATAATCTTACAAGCATGTTTTATGTAGTGCACCAGTATGGGCCAAAATGAAAACGGTCCACCCAGTTACTCGAGACATGCATTGGTTAGTAAACCCTTAGGTGCAAACACGGTGAAAATCATGAGACTAGAATGGAGTTATGGGCTATAGTTGTTTTCATCTGTTCAGATTAAAGAAACGGGAGAGACTACTTTTTAAATGGTGTTTTTTACAGCTGTGTAAATGGTACCTCGTGGCGTTGCCCATTAGCCACAGAGATCAGTTGCTCATAGTAAAATTTGATTGCTTCTAGTGTTGATTCACCGTTTGTTTAATGAAGCCTAATGTCGATTCGTCTGTGCCACCATGGCGTTCCCAAAAAATCAGACGTGTCCAACTGAAGCTGCATGCTATTAGACCCGCAAAGTGTCTCTCGGACTGGGTCGTGACCTGCAGACACTGTGGAGCTAACAAACTTCCAGTGAGGGAGGGAAAGAAGAACGAAGTGAAGGAGAGTGAAATTGAATCTGGTTATTGTCCCCGCTCGTTCAGTGCGGAATGCTGCAACATAATGCAGCTCGCCGGTTTTCCTTCACATAGGATCGAATTTTATATGGGCTTGTGTTGCCCTTCTTGGAGAGTGCTGGGGGAGAGATGCAGGAGGCATGTTAGTGCCATATGTGAAAACCATTTAATTTAGTGCTTCCTGGTTGATCCCCCCCCACCCCACCCCACCCCACCCCCCACACACAAACCCCCACCCCTTTCTCAGCCATCTCATCTGGCTCATTAGCCTCACAATATGTCACGGTGCGGAATGAGTCATAGCTCCGACACAGGGATTCAGTATAGCGAAGGAGGGCTGTGTAATACAGTCTTCCATTTCACAGCCGGTGAGAATATGGATGCTCTTTGGTTCTTTCATGTTGCTACACTGTGCCACCCTGCAGTGCTTTGTCAATATTTGTTGCAGGCAGTTAGCGCGAAGATTAAGTGGACAAACTAAGCCCTTTAAATAAACAGCTATAAGGTTTTCCATGTTGGAAGCAGTAGAATACACTTGAATTATTTGTATTTAGGATAGTTGGGGACGGATTCTGAGCAGGGAATCAGAGCACAGTAAGAAATTGTACAAATCACTGTTCTGTTTTTCCGGTGCGGAGCAGATTTGACATGCGGCCAGAGGTTGGCATTCTACAGAGATTCAGTTGATTGTCCAGCACTAAGCTTGTGTTTGACCAGACAGGATTCCCCAGAGGATTTTGTCAGTGTGCAGTGCAAGCTTTCAGCCATTTCTGGTGAAGCTCTCTGAAATTAGATTGTGCAGGACATGCCCTGAAAAGAGATGAACTGCTTTGGTGTATGTTAGGTGAAAACTATTTTATATACTCTATTTTGAGACAATTTGCGTACTGCTACTCATGGATATCTTAACACGTAGCCTACTATGATCAGAGACCTTCACTTTCTTTGCTTTTTATTTTCTCCAAAGGTCATCTCTTTGGTCATTTCTTTTACCAAAACAAGCTGGTTAATATTTGAATGCTAATCTGCCAACAGCACAGATATTTTAATTAGTCTGTAGGCTAACTGCACCATGGTGGTTACAAATGCACCAAAGGAGTAAAGACGTAAAATGAGTGAAATGAGAAGCTAGCTGCACTAATGAATCCTAAATGCTAGTTTACCAGCCAGCTTTTTTCACAGCGGTCGTTCGTTGATCCACCTGTATGCTGTTGTTTATGCAGAAAGACATCTCCACAGCCCATCCCTTAAATACTCTTATCTCTCGTTTGATTTGCATTGCTGATCATATCCGCATGCCACATTGTCATATGAGATATATACTTCAAGGGTTTCATGGGGTAATACACTTGTTATTCACGAGTCATCCACACACTCCGTGATTAAATTGTCAGGCTCTTTCGCCACAAGTAATTATTCATGCAGTTCTACTGCTGATAGCATAATAAAGCTGTTATTGAAATCGAATGCCTAAGGGACTTTAACCTTTAAAGATCTTTATTTTAATTGGGCAAATAAACACATGTCTCTAACTTTCCAAAAGGCTTGAAATATCAGATATTTGTTCTTTCTTCACATTATACATTATTTTGTCAGACACACACTCACGACGCTCAGTCCTCTATTGGGGCTGTCCCTTATCTGCTTACTTCACTGAGCGTGCAGCACTTTTCTGCCCAATTTAATTAGCTCTTTCATTTTGTGCCTCTCCAGGTTATGAATTCATGCATTTTAAGTTGGCTGCAACAAATGAGCACCAAGCTTGGTGTCTACATGCTGTGTAGTTAAAATCAGAGCAAGAGGTGGAGAGAGAAGCTGTGTGTGTGTGTGTGTGTGTGTGTGTGTGTGTGTGTGTGTGTGTGTGTGTGTGTGTGTGTGTGTGTGTGTGTGTGTGTGTGTGTGTGTGTGTGTGTGTGTGTGTGTGTGTGTGTGTGTGTGTGTGTGTGTGTGTGTGTGTGATTTTAAGTATCTTTCTACACACACATACCCACACAGTGCAGGTGGATTCAATTACAGAGGCCTGGCAGTCTGTTCCACCACTCTCCTTCACCACAGCCAACCCCTTAATTGAATGAATTAGTGAGTGATCACACCATGACATGATGTGGTGTCAGAGATCGTACTGTGTGGCAAGTAAGGACCTCCGTACCTCTTCTCCTCTTAGCCCCGGACCTCAAAGGCATTCCTCCCACTCTTTTTATCAGATCCGGCAGGGCCAGGGAGGAAAAAGGGCTCTAACCTCACTCAACGGAGGCTTCAACAGCAATCCTGTGTTCTCCCCAAACTGAGGGCAGCCAGAGTAGCGACACTCTCCAGTTGTCACTCAAGCAGTTCTGTGCTGCTCTGGCTTCCTCTCGCTGGGCTTTTTTCCCTCCCCTCAGCACTATCTCAAGATCTCTGTTTATGTGCAGTATTTTTGTGAAGGTGTCCTATATTTACCCTCGCTCTCTCTCTCCCCCCCCCCCCCTTTCACAGATGGAGTCTCCCGTCTCCACGCCGGCCCCGCCCCCGCCCCCGCTCCATCTCTTGGCTCCAGTGGGCACGGCCACTGACATTGCTTCGCCCTGCGAGCAGATCATGGTGCGCACGCGCTCTGTGGCCGTGAACACGGCTGAAGTGTCTCTGGCCACCGAGCCCGAGTGCCTGGGCCCCTGTGAGCCCGGCACCAGCGTCAACCTGGAGGGCATCGTCTGGCAGGAGACAGAGGATGGTGAGTTGCTGTTTTGACGTGTTGTTTTTGTAGGGTTATTTGTCTCTGGTTCACCCGTTTGGTTGTTTCTCTAATTGATGCCGATTAGCCGTATTATGGTTGGAGCATGTGGCCTTTCGGCCGCCTCCAACCTCCATTTCCTGTTGGTTGTTCACATGCTCAGTGTAGGGCCAATGATTTTCCGCGATAACGGAAAACGGACGGAATTCGCGGAATGAACACTTTGAAACGGAATTGCACCTTTGAAACGGAAACATCATTTTGTTCATACAAATCGCCCAAATTCCCCTGTATTTTGGGCTGCAAGGCTATATTTCTTTCAAATAAACACAACAACGATTGCAACGATGAACAAACATTAATTAAAGAACAAAACCACTGAGAAAATGTCACGTCTGCGCTGAACTCTGCTCCGGCCACTCTGGTTGACCCACAGATTTCCGCTAAAGCCACATTCAGTCACATTCACGCGCTCGTCTTCCCAATCGCATTTAAAACAAAAAATGTTTAGTCTTCTGTTCTGTTGATGGCTGGCAAACAACAATCTAAGAAGGGCACATATTATTCACTCATTTTAAGCCATCAATCTACCTCAGGGTGAACAAAATGAGCTGAAACGGAATTCACCAAATGTGAAACGGAAAATGCATTTTTTTTAAACGGAAAATCATTGGCCCTATCAGTGGGCTACTAAAGGCACTTGTCAGAGAGATTATGGAGGAAACCAGAGAAGGAAAAAAAAGAACCAAGCTTTATTCACCATAACAGAGCACAACACTCGCCTGCTTTGGCCTCTTATGTCCCAGCCAAAACATATTATTTTCTGTGATGTTTGACTTAGTAATTCTGAATGGGTTATTTTAGTAATGCCACTGCAGGACTGCCTATTCGAAAACACAATCTAAAAATGCCTGAAGGTAATTATGAGAAACAATCAGCCATCATTGGGCTCTACAAAGTGACCGTGCCAAGAAACACAAGAGCACGTTCTCGCTTGTTGGCAGCCAGGAAAGTCCAGCAGCTTATCTGTGGTGTCCTGGTTGGTCTCTAAAAAGGCAGCGCATAAAGAAGGGGGTGGGGAGTGGGCAGCTTCATCAGCATTCCAAACGCTCTGCCTGTCTGAATGTTCTCCTCTCTCTCTCGCCTGCTGTGGGCACAGCATGTCTTACTCATCCAGTCCTCGTCAGTGATGCAGGCGGTGTGTGTGTGTTTGTGTGTGTGCTGGCAGCCAGCTGCACTTATTCTGTTCCTGTAGTGGGGAGAGCCACCACAGGGTTGAGAGCGATGGAGAGAACAAGGCTCTGTATATGCAGGGGTCTGTGGCCCTCTAGCTACTAGTGCAAGACCTGGTTTATTCTCACAAAATGGAGAGGGTGGAGGAGCAGGCCTGTGTCAGCTTACCTCTCGGTTTCACTCTGATATTTAATCTGTCCTGCACAATTCAGTCAGCGTAGCCTCTAGCAAAGCTGTTTATCGGCTGTTGGTTTCAAAGAAAACAAGTTCCTTCATCTCTGCAGTAAATTATAATGGAGGGTTGTAGGTCAGGGTTAGTCTGATGTAGCACTTAATTGCTGTTAGGGAGGTGTTGGTTTGTGTAGTACTGCTCTACAGTGTGTCCAGTGTTACAACAAATAAACAGCAAGTTCTAATAAAGCACTGGTGGTTATGGTTGGTCTGATCATAGTAGAGAACCAATGTGTTGTGAGGGTGTAACCGTTTAGAACCCAAATCGGAAACAGTTCTCGTGTCTGTGGTTAAGATCAAGTCATTTTGGGAACTGTGGAATTTGGATAGTGATCGACTTTGACAGCACAGCAACGAATCATTCTGATAAATGCTAACAACAAAACAGAAGTAATTAAAACTGTAACACCAAAACACAGATGCCCTGAAATGGGATTCATACTTGCTAATATATGAAATGAAATCACAGCGCTGGTGCTTTTTGTGTTCAGATTTCATCTCGTTAGATTAAAAAGAAATCACACTATAAATGAAATAAAAAAAACAGTACCTCTAACAAGAGCAGTATGAAACAGTAGGCTAACACCACCCAGACAGATGTCTGTATTACAATGTGGGAAATACTATTCCTTTTATCTAGGCAGATTAATATATGATATTGTAGGTCTGTAAAGCTGTGCAGGAAAACGAGACCCACTATAGACCTCTATAGCCTTGTAATGTTCCCAACAATGGCTCAGTGTTCCATAGGTTCTGGGTTTACTAAGGGTTTCTGTTGCTTGGGTGAGTACCAGTGTGCCACTTGTTTGTAGTCTTGGTTTCTCAACTCGAACAGCAGACAGATTGGTATCTTAGTGGCACACTCATGTGGGTGGAAAGCAGAGCACAGAGGCATCCTTTAGCAGAGAATGCATCTTTCAGATAAAAGTCTCTTTGAGACGTGTTTTTTCTTTTTTTTCTTTCCGTAGTGTGTCAGCCTCTCAGAGAAGCAAAGCCCAGCAGACCCACATTTTCTTGCTGCAGGGTCACATATATTCTAGAAGTATCTCCTTGCAGTATGCCAGTGTGGTTTATGTTGCTGTTTGAGGTTTGGTAAGGTTTCTCAATCAGGCTTTGTCACAATTGTTGGCTTCTGGTAATATTAGGAGTAGTATTTGTTGTTTTTATCTTTGTGCATTGGTCTATTTTACTATTTGGCTCGTTTTAAGATGGTCTGAAAAAGGCTGAAGAATCACTCTGCTCTAAAAATGTAATCTAATAAATTAATCAAGGCCCTTTATTATCGTGAGATCTGCCTTTGTTGTCATGTTGAGTTCTCGTTTCAATGGATCTTTTTCCTCGTTATTAGCACATCGTTGCTATGTTACCGCAGTCCTTTGGCTAGGGTTTAATTTGGAGCTCTTGTTTCAAGCCCCTTTCCAGGCGTGCTGTGAGGGCACTGCTTGTCTTGTCTTTCCCCTGGAGTGCCTTAAAAAGACAGCACTTGAGCTGCCTGGCAATTCAGAAGCAAATGAGATCTTTCCAAAGACTGACTGGTAAAAAAGAAATGTCCTCGTTTTTCCAGGGTGCAGTAAAAAAAATCACTCAATATTCTTTGAAATATGTGTTTTCTAATATACAATCCACGGGGGCTTGAATAAGGCACTGTAAAGTAATACATTAGGCTCTAGTTTTGTGTCATCATGGGTTAGCTGAGAGAAAACCACAAAAAAATCGTAATAGTAGCCCATGACGGCACACCTCCAGTTTTTCTATCCAGTGATATAATTAGTTGCTCGTTTTTATTTGTTTATGATTTTTGGATTAAAGGTTTGTGTGGAGGACTCTCCAAGTGGCGCCATAGCCAAAGTGTCAATCATCAGGTGACACTGAAAACCCTGCTGGAAAGGAACACATATTTTCCCCTGCTTTCTTGCTCTGCTCTCCATGGAAAATAAAAGGAGAGAGGAGAGACAGACAAATCTGCCACAATCATAGAGAGGTCAAAGTTAGACAGCTAGACGCTGGCGAAATGAATCAAAATGAGAAGACACAGTGAGTGGGCTCGTTTTAGAAGCACGCTCTTCAACACGAGTCTCTACATCAGGATACCGCAGTGAGCCCAGGGTCACAGCGGTGTGGTATCGGTCTTCACAAAGCTTCCATGCTATACCTAGCAAATGTCAGCTGTTAAATGGGAAGAACGTGTATTGCTCTGGAAATGCAGCCTTGAGGGCCTTTGCAGAGAGGCTGAATGCCAGGGAAATTGAGCAGCAGCAGCAGCAGCAGCAGCAGCAGCAGCAGCAGCAGCAGCCAGTCAGCCAGCCAGCCAGCCAGCCACTTGCCCTGATGTCAACCCTCTTACTGCAGGCCTTAGCCCTCCAGATGTCTGTAACACAATTGAGTCAAAGTCAAAAGATCAATGATGGATAGCCTACCATTTGTAATGTACACTTTGTTGGTTGTTTAGATAAATCTAAATGGATACGAGGCGAGTCATTTCTAGCCTGCGTGCGTGTACCACCGCCGGGTTGTCCCTTTGAGACCAGGCTGCTGCAAAGCACTTGTATTTATAGATGACCCATACAACGTCCTCCAACAATCAGACAGATTTCTGCTCTGATTCAGATAGACTTTCAGTATACCCTTGAGGGGAGGCGGCATCATGATGATTGTCACTGAACTGTCTTGTCAGTGTTTTGTCATATCTGTATGACACTTAAAACAAATATGTGGTGAGGCCACTCATCATCACATTTTCTATTTTAGACACTAAAACCAAAGAACAAGAGGCCCAGATTTATTTCAGTGTATTCATGGTTTTGCTTGTTACTTGATGAGTTTTCTAGCTGGGCCTTTCTCTTTCTTTTTTTGTGATGGCCCTCAAGATTAGATTGGATCTGGTGAAAAGACTGCCACCATAATTGCCATTATATGCAGCCATGGTCTGGAATAAGAGACATTAAATTGCATGGAGCACTTATTAGCAAGTTGTAAAGCAAGGCTTATTTGACATGACGTGTCTGACCGAAATTGAATGGGGTGCTCCAATGATTCCACTCATTTGATTTCCCCTGGCAAAGCCTAGAGGAATGACTCTCCCAAATGAGCTTTTACTGGACAGCCATTGCATTATTGTTGGTCACTGGCTACTCACCTTTGTGGGTTTGCTTTTGGATTTTGTAGTTCCATGGTGGGTCATGTAAGCATAATTTGCTTTTTTTGGCAGTGTCTCTTTAGCTCCGCCTGGAAGGAAGAAAAAAGATATGGGAAAAGAAGACAGTGCAGATTCCAGGACCCTTAATCATTCAAAGGCTGATGTAAATATTTAAACAGAATTATCTGGACTGCTCAGAGGAGTGATTCCAGGGACCTGAGAGATCAGCCCTATTGAATTGTATGGATCAGCAGGGCTTTTGGGTCATGGATGAGCATGTGGAGGAGGAGGAGGAGGAGGAGGAAGCAGCATGGCCAAGGCACTCCATGTAATGACAAGCTCCCCTAATCTAATGTGAGACAACACTCAAAGGACCTCTAGAGCTTAAGGTGTTTTCCAGTCAGGCACGCTTGATGGAGGAGGGCAGGAGAATCCTTGTTTGTTTGTTGGTCAGCTGTCCTGGCAGAAGTGATAAGTTGTTGTCTTCCAAGTGGCCTGAGCAGTACATCTTAATTAATCCTTCAACTCGTACGGAAATATGGCCTAGACATCTGTTGAAGGAACATGCTCTGCTGACTAAATCAGAAGGGGGGAGGGTGGAGGTTGAAAAAAAGGTCTCTTGTAACAATAAGGGGAGCCTGCCAAAAGCCTTGCCCCTCTTTCCTCCTGCAGCCTCCCCGACAAAATCCTATACCACTAAGTTGAGTCTCAGCAGTGACTGTCACTTTCTGTAGCCTAGCCTGTATTGATTGGGTGGGTGCAAATAAAGCAAAAGCTCATCTAAAGGACACGCCTCAGCTGAACCACACGGTGTTGAACAAGAGCCTTATTGAACACCAGGCAGAAAAAAAGAAATTCAGCTGTTTCCACAGCGCTGTTATACCACTTTCTCTTGTTCTCTTTCTCTTTCCCTACTCCTCTCATTTTTTTTGCTCTCTTCGCACTCTGCAGCAAAGTCGCGTGGAGGACACCATCAAATCATTTTACATATAAATGATTCACTGTGCCGTGTAGAGCTCTCAGCCACCAAAGTCATGAGCTGCACTGTGGAAATAGAAAAGGCAGCCGTGAGAGGGCTGCCCTTGGAAACCTCTGTTTGATCTATTATAATGGAGAGTCGAGAGTCTGCCTGAAGCCTGTGTGGATGAGGGAAAGGGTGGAAGAAAGAAAAGCACGGAGATGAGTTACATGCTTGGGAGAACGAACCAGAGGGCCATGAAGGCAGTGTGAAATAAAAGCTTATCTGTCCTTACACTCTTTATTTACTGGCTTGTGCTTTTGTCCTGTTTCAGGCATGCTGGTGGTGAACGTGACCTGGAGGAATAAGACGTATGTCGGGACACTGTTGGATTGTACCCGGCATGACTGGGCACCTCCAAGGTAAACTAACAGGATTGGCCAGTCACACTCTGTTTTCAAAAATGTCCAATATGTTACTTCTCCCCCTTAACACCAATCTTGGTGAACATGCTTTAAAGGTTTTCATATTAGCAATTCCTTTGTGCAAGAATGAGTGACACCTCCTTTGTTTTCAAGAGGCGCGTAGAGTAAGAGCCAGGAGCCTCATTACAATCAGTACTTGCAATTACATGTCTTCGTAGTCAGCATGCCAGTTAACAAGCTGGAGTGGGGCGGTCTTTGAACTTCACAGATTAATATTCTAGTCTGATGTTGGTGAGCATTAACTGTGCTTGCCCTGATTGGTGCACTGTTTTTCTTTTACTGATGATGCTATTAGTTGCTTTAAAAAACTGCCTTTCTGTGAGAGTTTTAGCTTAGTTGTTAGCAGACTCAATGATGTGTGTTAAATATCTGTTGTAGATTTTCATAAAATCAGGGCTCTTGCTTATTAGGTTCTTTCCTGCTGCTGTTAACCCTATTTATGCTGTTCATTAGTATTGGGCTAAATGTATTCACAAATACATTATACAGGTTATCGTTATATTCTAGTCTATGCGGGTAAAAAAAACAACTGGTTGATGAGTTATGTTCATTGTTATCCCACTTACACAAAATGGTTGCCAACCACAGCACTTCCTATTTATTCATAGTGCATTTACTATTTGCCAGCCTCCGTTATATATGCCTCAAGAAAATCTACATGGATTATGTTCTATCTGAGTTGTGTCTATTTTACTGTGTAAAGATATTTAAGTCGTATCTGGATAGTGCAGTAAGTGGTAGATAAATTGGGGGATGGGATTTTGGAATGAGTTTTCAGAATAAGGCATACTTGTATTACACAGCAGCCATCTACTCAAAAGTTGGGGTTTGCTCAGAGCTTAGCTGATATGTCAGGTGTCAACTCTATAACTCCTCGTAATTTGTTCTCACTGCTTCTTGCCTTAAAAAGATTTTTATGAGAGTGCCTGTTTTATTGCGTACCTCAGCGACAATTTCATCTTTGAGACGCGCCTCGCCTCTCACTAGAGATGTGTGAATGTGAAACACACTTTGCATCTAATCTGTCATGACAGACTTACATAGTGCTTTTTAGACCTTTTGGGGATCTTTAAAAAACAAATGGTTACAATATGAGAACAAGATGACTTCGGAGTGACATATACCACAAATAGGAGCCAATATTCATAAATCATCTTGGAGAGAACGCATTGAAGTGCAGTTTTGCACCTAAGCTGGATATAAATAGTTGTGGACATAAAGATGTGTTCCTGCCAGATTTTTGATCACTAACCCTGGAGAGACTCAGTGGGATGCTGAATTGTTCTCTTTATACACCAGATATGCATTTCGTATGAGTCTGATATTCATTCCTCTTTTTACATCTAGTTGCTTTTTTTCTCCACTGGATACATCGCATCATGGAAGGGATTCAATATGATCATAATTCTTATAATTGTGACCATTTGTGTTACTGTTATAGTTATTGCCATCGGCAGTTTTCCCTAATTGTATTGCCGTAAGACTGTTATATACGCTAATAGGTTTTCAATTTAGAAATGTCAGGCATAATAAACATTATTACCTGTTTCAAAGCTTTCCATTTGTGTTTTGTCAGTTCTGATTTATATACATCTTTGTGTTAATGATTTTGTTTTTATTTGTCAGGTTTTGTGAGTCTCCGACTAGTGACTTGGAGATGAGAAATGGTAGAGGCCGTGGGAAGAGGATGAGGCCCAATACCAACACGCCAGTGAATGAGAATAGCAACTCCTCTGACAACAAGGGCAGCAACAATAGCAAGACCCGTGCAGGCTCCAATAGCAAGGGTCGTCGTGGCAGCCAGAACTCTTCGGAGCGCCGAACCCCACCCAACAGCAACACAGAGGATGTCAAGGCAAGCCCTTCCTCTGCAGGCAAACGTAAGAGTAAGCCTGCCTCTGACATGGAGCCGAACTCAAGTTCTGAAGACACCAAGGGCAACAAACGCATGCGCACAAACTCCAGTAGTGGAGGGGGACCTCTCACCATGCCTATCCCCAACATCAAGACAGAGTCACTCCCCCCTCCACTAGACCGCAACTGTACCTCTCCGGTGCTCATTGACTGCCCACACCCCAACTGCAACAAGAAATACAAGCACATAAATGGCTTGAAGTACCATCAGGCTCGTGCTCACAATGATGATGACATCAAACTGGACATGGATGGGGATAGTGAGTATGGGGAAGACTCAACTCTGCATCCTGAATCAGGAGGATGCAATGGAGCCTCTATCTCTCAGAAAGGCTCTCTCTCCCCAGCTCGATCTGTGACGCCCAAAGGGAGGGGGTTTGATGCTCAGAGCCCATCTCCTTCCCCGGGGAAGTTTGGTTCTAAGCAGACAAACAAAAAGAGGAATGGGGATGTGGATCCAGAGGCGTGTGGTACACCCATGGATGGCTGTGAAGAAGGCCCTTGTCTGACTGATGAGGCAAGCAATGATGGAGTGGACGACAAGAAAAGCCTAGACAAGGACAAATCTAAAAAGTCTAGCAATAGTGCCAAGTCTGACAAG
The DNA here is from genome assembly GCF_900700415.2 of Clupea harengus. NCBI lineage: Eukaryota > Metazoa > Chordata > Actinopteri > Clupeiformes > Clupeidae > Clupea > Clupea harengus. The sequence goes on along the minus strand of NC_045157.1, from coordinate 18,836,703 downwards.
CTACAGCAGAAGAACATTAAATCATCTAGGCCCCTGCCTCAAACTATACCACCTCAACAGCTGTACTCGCTGCAAGCCTCACCTTTCCCAGGTGGAAGCCCAGGCAACCCTGGCCAAGGAATGAGCTCACCAATGCAGGGTATCCCCAAAAGCCCTCAGCTGAAAGCTATACAGCCTAAGCCCTCAGCCATGGGAGATCCCTCTGCTATGAGCCCTGCTATGAGTGGCTCCAAGGATAAGAAGAAGAAAGACAAGAAAAAGAAGGATCCAGGGAAGGAGGCCGACAGTCCTAAGCCATCTGGTAAAGTAGGAAGGCCTGATGGGGGAAAGAGTCCATACTCAGAATCTTCAGACCCTGGAGGCAAGAGCGACAGCCTCCTGAATGGCTCAGACCCACACCAGAGTCGCCTGGCCAGCATCAAGGCTGAGGCAGATAAGATCTACAGCTTCTCGGACAATGCCCCCAGTCCATCCATTGGTGTGGCCAGTCGGATTGACAGTGGTGGGGTAGGGCCACCACTAAATCCCTTGCATGTGGTCACCCAGAATGGGGCTGACAATTCTTCAGTGAAGACTAACAGCCCAGCCTACTCTGACATCTCAGATGCTGGAGAGGATGGGGAAGGCAAGCTCGAGGGAATGAAAAACAAGGCTGAAGACCAAGCCGTGAGGGAGGGAGCCAAGAAGGCCCTCTTTGCTGCCCAGCCTCCTAACAAGGAGTCTCCATACTATACCAGCTACGAAAACTACTATTCCCCCAACTACACCAACCCCAGCCCAGGTGCTGCTAACACTGGTGGCCCAATGGTAGAAGGCCCAAGTGTGAAGATCAAGAAAGAAGAGGACTCCGAGCACCAGAGCGAGGAGAAGGGGAAGCTAGAGCTGCATGATGAGCGCAAAGCTGAGCTCTGCGCCCAAGGCCAACAGCAGCCACAGCACCCTCAGCAGCAGCCCTCAGTCATTCAGCAACGCTCCAATATGTACATGCAGCCTCTCTACTACAACCAGTACTACATACCACCTTACGGATATACAGATCAAGTTTACCATAACCACCTGATGAACACCAACTCTGCTTACCGGCAACAGTATGAGGAGCGGCAGAGGCAGGTGGCTGAGCAGCACCGGGCTGTAGAGAAGAAGTCATCAGAGACACCCTCAAAGGAGAGGGAAGGTCAGCTAGTGAAGGAGGAGTGGAAGCAGAAGGCTTCAGGGCCCCCTGCTCTTTCAAAAGCTCCCAGCATGTCTGACTTGGGTAAATCTCAGCCGTTGTGCGGCAAGCAGAAAGACGCTACTTCCTCTATGGAGGGCAACAAGTCTGTCATCATCCCCAAGAGTGAAGAGTCCAAAATGGCCTCCCAGCAGGCTGAGGGCCTCAAGATGAAGCTGAGTGAGGGAGGACACCATGGCAAAGAGGAGCCGAAGACAAGCATGGAGTCAGGCAGACAACCAGGCATGGAGCAGGCCATGTGGTACAGACAGGTAATGAGAAACCTTTTAAATGTGTATTTGTGAATGTGCATGCATCACAAGCACTGTCTTTGCTTTGTCATATGTCTTACACTATGGTTTTTCCTTTTCTCAGGATGCTTATGTCTACCCCAACAAGTTCCCAGATGCGCAGAAGCAGCAGATGGAGGAGGATCGTGAGCGAGAGCGTAAGTGCAAGGATGAAAGGCCCAGGCCCAACAAAGAAGAGAGCAAAGACGGCCCTGATCCCCGAACTTCAGTCGCCTCCTCTGAGGATCACAGAGGGCCTCAGAAAGACCCTCGACCGAACACACACATGCAGTTCCCCTCTTCCTTGGCCCAACACCAGCCATACGTGCCATACATGCATGGCTACCCCTACAGTCAGGGTTATGACCCCAATCACCCTGGATACAGAGGCATGTCTTCGGTTATGATGCAGAACTACCCAGGTAAACAATGGCTGAGCAGACTTGTCAGAGTGCTGTGTTATGCCTAGCTGTAGCATGCCCTCACTGATCTAATGTTGTGTGACAGATCTCATAATCACAGTCATTCTCAATCATTTCCGCAGGCTCCTATCTGTCAGCGGGATATCCCTTCTCCCCATATGGTGGGAAGGTGAATACCGGCGAGGAAGGAGAGAAGTCCCGTGCTAGTCCAACCGTGAGCAGCAAGGCAGCATCAGAGTCCAAAGCTCTGGACATTCTCCACCAACACGCAAGCCAGTACAAGAGCAAGTCCCCCACTGTTGGAGACAAGCCACCGTCACATGAACGTGAGCGTGGAGGCAGCGAGCGAGATCGGGAGCGGGACCGGGATAGGGAACGAGACCGGGAGAGAGAGAGGGACCTGGATAGGCCGCGCTCTTCCCCTTCACAGCGCGTCATGCCCTCTCATCACCACCTCGGATACCCCTTGCTCTCTGGACAGTATGACCTCTCCTATGCCACAGGTCAGTAAAATTGATGTCATTGTCGCCGTGCAGAGTAACTGAAAGCTGAGCCAAATAGAGCAGCAGTGAACCTGCACCAGTCAACCTAAACGAATGCTTAGCCGTGTGCTGCGAAGCACTGACATGCTCTATGCCCCCACAGGTCTGTCGTCATCTGCCATCGTCGCCAGCCAGCAAACCTCAGCTCCCTCACTGTATCCGCCTGCACGGAGGTGAGAACGGTAAGGCAAACACAAAAACACAGAGATGACGAGGACTTTGGATAAGGACATGTTTTTGATCTAACTGAAAGCCTAGCCCCACACAGTATGCATTGGCAATGACCAACCAACCTCTTTGCATTATTCCATTGGGTGTCTTTAATTGAGTTTTCCATTAAGTGGCATTTTAGTGCCTCTCCACATGATCATTCAGAATGATTTGCTTTAATTTAGTTTATTTTTTTCATGCATAACCAATGCAACCCCATGTGTCCAGTTGAAGCCAGGTCTTTTCAGGACAGGCATAGAGCCATAGTCACTGTACCAAAACACTGAGTTTGGCTGCAGCACTCAGAGAAACGTCAGCTCACACTGACCTCTGCTGGAAAGATATGGCTGAGACACCACTTAGTGCACTCCAAATCAGAGTGAAGTCACTTGGTTGGCTACATATTGGGCAGACTCGAATTGCATTGTTGTAACATGAATTATGTGTTGACAGGGCTATTGTTGGTATCTGGGTCGTGTAGATGATAATGGGTTTAGGGCATGACATAATGCATTTTGTAAACATGTAATCTAGTTATTCCTATTTCTGTCTCTGAATAAAGAGCTTACAGAATGGTGTTACTGGAGGAATACACGATAGTCAAAATGAGTCCTATGTCTTATTGTGAACCCCCATAGATCAGGTTTAGTGCGTACATGTAAAAATGTTTTATTGATATAACATAATTGTAACTGTTCAGAAGTTAATCATTCTATTTAACAGCATTTCAGTTTCATTGTTTTAATCGTGCTGTACAGCAGTAAGGGAAACAGGATTTTCAACAGAACATGCAGTGTGACTTTCACTCTACATTTAGTAGATTAGGACCATATTTTCCTTAACGTTTTAAACAAAGTCTGGCTTTCTCTCAAATTCCAAGTTGCGCACAGTACTGCAAGGTCAGGCCCGTTATAGCACATAGTCGACATCAACAGTACCAGAATAAAAATGGGAGCATTACACAGTTGTAAACAATTAAGCAGGGGCTTTACATAAATAATATAAAATAATATAAATTGTTGGTAGGATTAGTGGGTGGGTGATGGAGATAACTATGATGGGGGAATCGTTGTTCTTTTGAGTACACTAGTGCCCCTACTTTAGTATATTGATTATTGACTGTAATAGCAGTGTTATGCAGGTCATAAGAAATGAAATGAAGGTTGCCGTATCAACCGTTGTGAGTGAATATTGTTTTCTATCTCTCTTCCCACCCTCTCTAGGGAGACCTGACATCACCACCTCACTCTCGCAAATGTACATGTGACTGGCTCACATGGGGACATATATGGAGTTCATTTAGACATCAGTTGAATGGTGTTTCTATATTTTTATTTTTTCTCTTTTCCTCCTGCCTGAATGTGTGGCAGACTTGATGTTTCCGAGCATCTATAACCTCCGATCCCAACGCGGACCGCAAGACCAGTTTCAAAGCCATCTTTCTCCGCTGACAAAAGCAGCCTGCCACTGAACTATATTCTGCACTGTCAAAAAGCCATGCAAGAAAAAAAGAGACCATCCCATTGCCTGTCTGGCCTTTTATTCATGGAATACCTTTTCTCGTGCGGAATGCAGGCCAGAGATGAGGAATCTGGTTTGCAGTGGTTGAAATAATAAATAAAAACTGTCGGAAGAAAAAAAAAAAAAAAAAAGAACAAAAAAAAAGCAGTTTATCATGTTGAAATGATTGAAGTTGTTGCCCTTGCTCTTCAGTGTGCATCCTCACAAATACAAACAAAAAAATGTGTATGGTAAAGTGAAACTCGTTTATTTTTGGAGTTGCTGCTCTTCGGAGATTCAGCAGGGACACTGGAATAGACTCTGGCAGCGTCCGGCATGTGGTCCCAAACATATACGTACACACACACACACATGCTCGCACACACACACACAAACACACACACACACACACATTGTCCTCATCACTACATCCTTAAAGACTTTTTATTTTGGTTGTCTTTCTTTTTTTCTCCAAAATATGCCATTAGCCACTTGAGCTCAAAAGACTATGTTCATGTCCATGATGTTATGTTGATACATTTTTTTTTTTTTTGTGATTCAGTTCCTTGGTGCATGACTAATGGCACTTCGTAGACTTTGTTTTATGTTCGTTTTTTTGTTTTTGTTGTTGTTTTGTTTCTTTTTTCTCTCCCATTTCCCTCCTGCTTTGAAGAATGGCTGGTAGCTCAGCTGAAACTGATGATGAAACCAGGTTAGCTGCCTCAACAGACTTAACGCCCTGTTCAACCTGTGACAGATGACCTTACCCTTGTTGCTGCTCGAGTCGGGCTGTCTGTCTCGTAGCAGATTCTGAGCCTCTGCCAACCAGTCTTGAAGATCGGCCTTGACTTGGAGTGTTCTCACAGTACATGGTTCTGTCGACTCACAGCTCAACTAGTCCTTCATTTGTCACTTGGGTTGGATAAGCAGTTGAACCCACAAGGAGGTCGCCCCTCGGAGGAAGCAAAGTGTTTTTTTCTGTTCCCTTGGATTGGAAATGAATCTCTCTCACGACTTGGGAGTCACTGCTCATTAAACTCTCAGCTCCTCTGTTGCCCCTCAGCGCGTGCCTCTCTTCCAGCTCAATGGCAACATCCCACCACCGACGATAACTCTTGTCACACCAACACTCTGCCTCTAACTGTGTTGACATTAAGGTAAATGCGAGTGGGTGGCATCGTCGTGTGAGAGTCAGGGTGGTGCGTGATGTAAATGCAGTAGGACCCACTGAACTGTCTCTTAAGGCAAAAAAAAACGATACACTGCAAACTTGTCTAGCTGACTACGAAGAGAGGAAAGAGTGCAAATGGGACCAGATGTTCATCTCTGGTCCAAAAGCAGCTCCCCAAACGTTGACTGTGTTTTAAGCGGGTGGAGAGCAGAGAGGAACCCACAGTGAAGAGGAGGGAAAAGACATCAGGAAAAAAAAGCCGTTAGAACTTCCGAGATTTTAGCTTGTATTCTATTTGTTCAAGGAGACCTTGTGTGTAAGTGCTGTGAATACTAGTAACACAAAGTGTTTTTTTTTTTTTGTTGTTTTTTTTCTGTAAACAACCACTCAAAACTCTGTTCATATTTACAGTTTTCCTCTATCTCCAGGAGTAAGATTTTCATGTTTTCAGTTTTCTCCAGTAGGGTGTCAATTAGCATGAAATCCCATATATATACAATATCCTCTCAGGCAAAGCACACTGATCCATAGCTTCATACACACTGATCCATAGCTGATGTTTGTTCTCATCCTCCTTTCACCGACAGTAAGATATCTGTATATAATGAACAGAGGTATAATTTTAACGCTTTTTGGATTGCCATCACCATTCAGTCAATCTCTGTCATTAGCCCTCTTTTCCACCCCCACCTCTTTCCGATGTTGATTCCACAAATACTGTAGCAGCTCTCTCATTTTTACTATTCTATTCATTTTTCTATATACTTATATATTTTTAAAGCTCTCCACCCAGCTCACTTTGGGCTCACTATGACCACAGTCTAACACCCCCATATTGAGGAAGGGTTTGTTTTTATCAGAACCAATTTACAGAACCTACGTACAGCCAGAGAGAAATATGTGTGAAGCTATAAACAACCATTAACCCCTTGTATAACTGTCAACATTTCAAGGCTTCTACAGTTTTATAGCCCCCCCCCCCAAAAAAAAAAATATTCGAATAACACATTTTGAGCCAGTTTGATTTTTATTTGATTATTTGTTTTGTTTGGTTATTTTTTGTCACCTTGCTATAGGAGACCCAGATGAAATGGGTAAACACTTGCCTCTACGCATGGCTGTACAGGTTCTTTAAAATTGTTGTGCGTCCAGTGAGTTTCTTTGGTCTTCAGACTGCTGAGCTGTTGTCCAGAGCTGCCACTGTTGTTGACCATCAAGGCGAAATAGAAACTAGAGCTGACTGACATTATTCTTGCCATCTGATGTTTGTTGAATAGTTTTTTGCAGTATTATAGCTTTTGTGGTAAAGTTTGATTATTTGGCCTTAAAGAAGTTACCCCCAAAAAGGCCAGATTATGGTGTTGTCATGTTTAAGGGAGTGAATTTGATGTTCATTTTTCCACTTTCTTAAAACTGAAATTCTAACCGTGGAATGCAGATGTGGCTGGTTTTATTAAGACAAGGAGATTATGACACTAAATGAACAGTTCATTGCCATATATATAGGCTGCTGTAGAGTACAGTCCCTGAGTTGAGTAATACTTAGACTGTTCCTATGTATGTTTTTTCACATCTAATTTGTTCTGGATATATCAAGAGCTGTAATGTCATTCTGTGTGTTACATGTTCCTAAGAAGTGGCTTTAGTAGTAGTTGATATTGACAGGCATGATAAAGCATTACTTTTTTTTCAAGGATGAACAGAAATCAAACATCATCTGGTTTTAAAGTGAAAAGCCACCATTCTCTGTTAATCACAAAAACCCTTGAAGTTGCATAGGTAAATACATTGAGCGCTTTAACGATTAATAATTTATTTTTGTTTTGATTAGGTTGTCCATCGTATGAGGAAGAGGTGTGTTCATTTCTTTTTTTTTGGTTTTTTTTTTTTTTTTTTACTCTTACACCATGGCTTCCATATTTTCTTGCAAGCAAACATTGATAAACGTCCAATGTTTACCCATTTGGGTGGAGTCATGCACTATTTTATCATGGTGTTTTGCTTCCCAGCATTGAATCTGACCCCCACCCCTTCCCCCAACCCTCATGGTAAACTCACATCCCCTCTGTCACTCAAAACTAGAGGGTCTGTCACTAAGTATCAGTCATCGGTACTTAAAAAGGATGTTTACAGCTTTTTTTTTTATTGCTTTGTTTTGAAATTCATTCCCCCAGATGCATCACCTTTCTTTAACTCCCACCACAGCTGACCTTTCCCCTACTGGAGTTGTCCTCTGATGTAAAGTGTACATTACCATGTTTCTTTTTTATACAATACTGTAACTTGCCTTTGTACATTTGGGCAAAAAAAATAAATAAATCTTTTTATGAGACAATCATATCTGTTCTTTTTTATTTCTCTTGATAGGCAGTGAACAGGTTCACATTAAACCTCAATCTGGTAGACATGACAGTCATATCTCAGAGAAAAAGTTAATCCCTGCAGCAACACAGCTGAGGTGAATGGCCATCACCACTGGATGTCACTAGTTCCCATTGAATGGGTAGCATGTTAGGTGCGGGGCATGGTGCCTGCTCACCCAACACACAGGGGCTTGGCAAAACTGAGCTCCACTTTAACTCTTCAGAGGAGTATTTTGTGCCGGGACATTGCCTAGTGTTTCAACTGCTGTAAATTTGTTTCCCACGCTTAGAACTATGGTGCTTTGAGTTTGCGAAGGCTAGAGGTTGAAAGTACTGAGCCATTTGAGGCTTTATTCATGCAACTTGATGCAGCGGCAGAGAGATTATGCGAGGATGATTTTGTTGAGTGTAAATGCGAAATCTGATTATCTCCATGCTGGGAGGGGCAGGGAGATATGCTGAGGCAATGGCTTTTTCACCGGGAGGGATCCGGCGAGGGGAGCTCACAGTGACATGAGAGGACAAGGCTGATCTTGCTCCGAGACGGTGCTGCAGCTGAGATTTGAGGTTTCATGGGATGCACTATATACGCTGCCAGTCCTGAGGCACCCCTGGAGGGTCCTGACCCAGCCAAACGCCCCAATGGTCCCAGCGCCAGGAGACCACACATGCGACAGAGGTGAGGCCATTTCTTCCACTTTCTACCCAGCACCGCACTATACAAGGCTATACAGTACAGCGCAGGGCAAAACTTCTGGGTGTGCTCCGTGTGTGATTTTTCTTGTGTTGTTGTAGTCTGCCTACAGAGTGCAGTGATGCTGGAAAAAGTAGGTCATTGTGTGATATTTTGCTTAAATTATGGTACATTATAGGCATGGTTTGTTAAGGTTACTGAGATGCTGGTGTAGTTATTCTCAGTTATTTTAAACTCTGATGATGGTGTTTTTACCTGAAATTAGATTTAAGAGGTTTTAGTCTTGCTTCTGGTTGTTTACTGTTTCCATTTTTGTCTTAAGCAGACAATAACTTAAATGTCTGAGGAACAACAACTCAACTTCCGTCAACATTCTTGTATCTTACTGAGAATCCGATATAGCCTTTAGTTTAGGAGAGAAAATGTCAATAAAGTGTTGTAAATATGTAGATATACTTCTCCCTCACTCTGAGATGTGTTACGGCATAGTGGCAGCATTGATGGCTTGAACTAGTGGAACACTGGTCACCTACGATTTCAGTTCAGCCGAGTCGGGCGGGCTGCTTATTAGACATGTTGCCTATGCATTTGTTCATGCACTCCACTGCTTCCTCCAAATGGCCTTCAAAGACCCTGAAGCAAAATAAATGTTGTCACCACATTTATTAACCCTAAACGTTCTAACATGTTTTATATGTCTACAGACCAAACCTACTGTGTGACAACGTAGCTTTTAAGCGTTCTTAAATCACCAGCCCAAAATGTCAACTTTATATCGTCAGGAACAATTATGTTGAAGGTGATAGCGTCTGCTGTAGCTTGGTGTAGCTCAACTGTCCTCCCTAAATTTCCCGAATGTATACTCAGTCAGTCTTGGTACAGTCTAAAGTCCTAGGAGATACAGCTAATGAAATGGCTACCACGGCTAAATTGCTACCTAAATCCAGTTAAGCTAACGTGAGGTGGAACAAGCTATGCTCAGCCCACTTCAGTGTCTGGGTGCTTCGCGCAACAGGTTCTCAAGGACAGCTCGCAGTTTGTTTGGGACACCTGAACTTGCAGCGTTGTAGCAGATAGTCATGTCGTCGTAATTTACTTTTTGTACTGTTACATTGTTACTACTTCAAGATTTGCAACGGAAATACTGTCGTAGGTTTAGCTACTGACAACGTTAGATGGAGATGATTCCCCGTTACACGACCTTGCGTCCACGGAGGACGTGAGAGTTCTGGATTATAGCAAGAGCTTTCATAAAAGGTAAACTATGTTCGGTGGGACGTCTAACCTTAATTTAGAGAAGTTCTGAAGTGATTGACAGTGTATAAACCCCTGTGAAACGTGTCCTTTGAAGTGAAACTATAGCGCATTTTGTTGTAGGAATCAATGCAACATCAGTTAACCTTACTTGATACGGTAGGTGGAATTTTTTCAATCCAGCAAACCTCCGTAAAATTAGAGAGAAAAAAAAACAGTTGTTTGGCAGAGTTTGGCTTGCTACACGTTTAGGCTATTCTTATGAAAAGCAAAGTGGAATTGTGTAGAATACGTAATTTTAGTCAAATCGGCGTTGTTCTCCTCTACTTGGTCTACATTTAACAATATAGGCTATTTATAGCGAGTGCATAGCTTATGTTTAATATATTTGTAACAATGGCTGGCCTGTCTCAACACAGCACTATCTTTTTGGAGTTGTTAGCCTACCCCCTTAGCACAAAAATGCGTGAGATGTGTTTAAACTCTTACTCTATAGGTGTAGGTAATCCCGAGAATTATTCCTCTTACTTGAGATCTCTGTCATAAATTAATTTTGCATGAATATCCACGTTGCAAAGGCAAGAAACTACATTTACTCAACACAAGATTTGTGAAAGGAGTGATTCATAATCCTTTGTTTACATATAAGGCATTCACCAACATCAAACCAATAGGAATGATTATAGTTTAAACAGGAAGAATGTCAATGGACTTTCTCCTGAGATAAATGAGTACTACAGCGTTTCACACTGTTGGGTCTTTTTGCACACAAACTGAGAGTGTTTGCACATTATTGCATTCATCAGAGTTAAATTGTTTCTTTGGTTGAAGTTTCTTTGAATGCTTTTAGTTTGCACATCTAGCATCTAATGTTATGGAAAGTGGATATGCCACACACCACAATAGCATTTAAGCATTACCCCCAAGTTGTATAGCAGAGTTAGTAAAGCAAAGTTGTGTATTTATAGTGTATAGTTTTATTATTCCGTTTAGGGTGTGAGTTGGGTCTGCACCATGTCTGAAAATCACAGAACTGAATGTCCCGTTTCTGTACTCAGTAAATTGCCATACTTTCTATAGACTATTATATGTTAAAATCAACATTTAACATTTCCATGCGCTTAAAGATTGAAGACTGTTACACACTGGACAGTATTTTTCTCAAATAATCTGTCTTGTAACAGCCCACAATAAGCAGTCTCTTTCAGTCAAGCTGCACTGTAAAACTCAGCTCGCTCGTGGCTGCAGGTGGTGGGACTCTTTAGACTGCAATCATTCCATGTGACTTTTTCCTCTGTGACAGGAGCCTGGGGTGCCACGCTTGCTTGCAGATGTTCCATGTGAAAGGGCCCATTAGTTTTCCTGCTTTGCAGCTGTTGCTGGAGAGTGTAGTGTTGCTTACAATAGACTGAGTGGGGGTGAGATATACCCAGGGGTGGATTGGTTATTACACCTGGTACCTCACTGAGAATAATCAGAACATATGACATCAGCTTTCACTCTCACTCCAAGGCTGTCTCAGGGGAAATGGCCTTGTGCCTACTTATCCTGATTTCATGGCCGTTATGGGCCTACTGTAGATATGAATATAATACATTGCAGTACACACAGTGCTCATAGGGGAGATCTTAAAATTCTTGCTGACACCACAGTCGTATTATGATGTGTATGAATAAGTGAATGATCGTTGGATTTTTCCAATGTGAAATGTCTTGTTGTTAGTTGTGTACAGTACAACATGACTTATTACAATTGAAATGATTCATATAAATAATAAGTACAATATGAATAAATGTATTAGCCAAACAAATTGAATCAGTAGTTAATCAAAGAGGGAGTCCTAGAAACACTGCTGCATGAATTCTCCATGGTGCAGTCCCATTTACATACAGTGAATCACTGAAGCTATTTCGATTTATCTGGTCAGAGAGGAGAACAGAGAGGGCTTTGTTGCTTTTCCATGGGCCTTTCTTTGGATAAAACTGTGTTGAGAGCTGGGTTGGACTGGGAACCCTCATTAGTCTCTATTTACAGAAGAAAAGCAAGGATTCTTTATCACTCGCTCACACACACACAAGCATGCATGCATATATTAACAGCCACATTCTTACCTCACCGTTGTAAACCAATTTAGATTCAAGATTTTGTCACGAGCAGTCGAAAGAAATGATCGGTATCAGCAAAGCCATGATGATACAGACCATTTTAACATTCAACAGCTATCAACAGCTAGCGATGTTGTCAAAGGAATTAATGTTTGGCTAAGTTATGAAGATCATTTTAGTATCTTACAGTTCTTTGTTGTACTAAAGTCTAATACATTAAGGACCCAACCACACATCTCTTATCATTTCTTAGCCTAAATACTGTATCTATGCCAGTTATTGAAAACCAAATAGATTAATTAATTACTGTTTTTTTTTATTTTTATTTATAGTATGTGATATTATTTACTATTACTTTATCGAGACAAACATACAATCATAATTAGACGCATGGAATGGAAGAGTAGATTATACATTAACTATTGAAGGCCTCATATTTTGAGCTGCTATTTTGATTCTTCATAGAAAATAGGCCAGTGCACCTTTAACAGAGATCCCTGAATGTGCAATGCTTAATTTGATTAGGCTAATTGGATTTATGGCAGTCCTGTGACGGCCCGACCTGGTAAATAGGCACTAAAAGGCACGAGGAGGAGGGGCAACGCAGCTCAAGATGAAGATGGGGATGATTAACCTTCATGATTAGGACACTTCAGTTTGTGTAGCTACGAGGTAGGCCAGCGATACAAGTCAACAAATATTTATATTTGGTCTAAGCCGAACATGCCCCTTCATGACCTCAAGCTGCCGTAGCAACCACAGACTGATAGCGTATCTGCTCTGTTCTAAAATTAGTTTGAATATTGACGTTTTGAGCAGCTCAAGCAGGTACTCCACGTTCCCTGCTTGATGCATTCTAATGCTTCTTTTTATATAACATTGCAAACATAAATGGATCACATTTCTAATTTCATATATAATAATCACTTGCATAACAATATAGAGAGCATGTTCTTCTGATTCAAAAGCTCTACATAAATGTGGACTCTAATCTGGTATTAAATTCTGATTTGGCTACCAGACTGTCGGATTAAGTCCATTGGAATAGCAGCCATTTTTAAGGTAATAGAAGTACACAATCGAAGGTTAATACAAGCCCTGTTTTTATCTTTAATACATTTTTAAGTGATTATTATGTTTCTATGGCATAAGTCAGTATGAATCCCTCAAATTTCCTCACATGCCTAGACAGTTTCTATATCAACCAGTGTGACTGACATTCATGACTGAGAACGCTCTGTGGAATTGACTTATCGTTGGAGTTCACGAGTGTGAAACGTTGAGCCACCAGCACGTGGCTATGAGCCTTCACCATGTGTGTGTGTCCATTTAGGGAACCAAAGAACAGAAAAACCCTCTGAAAGGAAATGGCTGGTGTGTATTACTGTATGAGGGTGACAGTGGTATAAAGATGTTAGTTCACATTGTTTTTGGATGAAGTCTATTTGTAAGTAAGGAAGTGGGATTTCCCTTAAGTTTGTTGAGTAGAAAGTGTGTACATGTATGTTGTGAATAGCAATGTGTGTCCATGTATGTTTTCACCCGTGGGACAAGTCTGTCTCCCTGTGCCTGTTTAATGACACATTCTATTTATTATGGAGTTCAATAGGTTTTCTCATTATTTTACCAAAAACCTTGTTAAAGAATATTCTTCGGTCTCCAACTTCACGTCACTGTTCTCAGAAGTGAACTTCTACAGATGAAGTGAATACTTCCTTAAATGCATGACAGGCTTGGTGCATAATTCTCTTTAATTTGTGAAGCTCACTGGTCTATCATAAAACAAGCTGTCTATAGAGTATATTATAGAGTATTGGTAAAGCCCCATTGGGTCTGACTCTGCACCTAACCCTCTTCCTCCTTACTGCTTTCTTGGCCCAATTTGCCCTGTGAGTGATTGAGCACAAATTGCTCATAAGGCAGTGGATCAACAGTGACCTTTAAGAATGGGAAGAGACTTGTCAGAGCTCATCGAGCTGGCAGAGCCTGAGTAATAATGACTCCTCCCAATTAGAGATAATGAGGGGAGGGGGTTGGTGGAGTAAGACAGGTCCACAGTGGAGGCAGAGAGCTCTGGCTGTGCTCAGGGCTATTATACTCCCCATTTTTAATTGCACACGCAGGTAGTCGTGGTTGAGGGGCTCCCATGGGACCATACCTGGAAACTTGCGTGTGTGAGTGTGTGTTTACATTTGCGTGTGTGCCTGTGCATATTCATTAGGTCCGCTTATGTGTGACTGTGACGCCCTTGGATATTTGCTCCTTTCTCTGAGGGAGAGGGAGAGAGGGAGTGACAGTGTGAGTTGGAATTTCTATACCACTGTGCTTGCTTGTGAAAGGTCATTTACATGGTCCCTGCTTGTGATTTGTACCGTGTGACTGGTGTAATCCTTGGCATTCGTGTGTGTGTGTGTGTGTGTGTGTGTGTGTGTGTGTGTGTGTGTGTGTGCATGTGCGTGTGTGCGCGCGCTTTGGTGTGTGTGTGTGTGTGTGTGTGTGTGTATGTGTGCTTTGGTGTGTGTATTTGCACGTTTCTTTTGTTATGGAAGGCCATTTGTATGGTCATTAGCATGTGAAACGTACCATGTGAAAAGCATAATCCTGACATTCATGTGTGTGTGTGTGTGTCTGAGGTTGTGTATAGGTGTGTGTGTGTGTGTGTGTGTGTGTGTGTGTGTGTGTGTGCATGTGCGTGTGTGTGTGTGATGTTCAACTTCACTTTGGTCTGGGCCTGCTCTCATTGTCCGAGCGGGGCCTTGTTTGTTTGCATGCAGACCGAAGAGCATGACTGAGCAGCAGGAACCGAGCGAGGACGTTGGCCTCCTCACGGCTCCGGACCTGGCCGAGCCCCCTAAGGAAGAGGACACCCAAAACCCCCCACAGTTCAGGCAAGTCAAAACACAGACCGTCTGCTTCCTGCGCACGTAACACGGGGCTTACCGAGACGTCGCATTGTGCTTCAAGTACAAACACCATGATGCATTCAGACTGTGACACCTGTACTACAGCACACCCCTAATATAAATACCACCTCTTTTTTGAAATGTCCCCATCATTAGTGGGTGAAAATTCTCAGGGGAGCTGAACATGTGAACAGAGTCCAATATTGTTCCTCCCTTAGGCTTTTGTTGTGCTGTGCAGGCCATACTCAAACACTTCGCTTTTGTTGATTCGTCTGACTCATGCGCACGTAACTTCATTCAGCCAACAATGCCCGTGGATTTTCCAGCTCTGAAACATATCAATCTAATGCATAACTAAATGGGATATTGATGGTGTTATTGTATTCCATGGCTATATTTATTTCAGATATACCATTCAGGGACAATGATGACATCTCTGTAAGCAGGTGCAGTTATGATGCAATAACACTCTGACTAAGACACTCCAAGCACAAATACAGCATCACCATCAATTTGACAACCAAGGTATTAGGTTTTTACTGTTGTCAGCTTCCAACTGGACTAAAATCTATGAACTTAAATAAACCTCACTGTTTGACTTTATTTTATGTGATAAGCATAAAACACGACTTAGGCCCATTCCATTTACACTCATTTCAATTGTATCCCAATAAGCTATCAGTCCTGCTGCTTTGCCGAGAGAAGCTGTACATTACTGAATACAAACAACAAGCCTATATGTTAGCAAATACCCTTGTTGTTCATTGAATTTGCCATCTCATTGCATAGATGCAATGGAAAGATACAGAAAGAAGTTACATAAAAACCATCCATCTTTGAACGGTTGGCATTAGTTTATTTAAGCTCGCTGTACGTATGCACCATGTCTCTGTTTGCTCTGCCATGATGTATGGACCCTTCTGCACTTTGCACTAAATTAGACCAGCACTGCTGGGTAAATTCACAAATCTGCTCCGTCAGCCCATTCCAGAAGCGCCCGATTATTCATGCATGGCATATGCACCGAAGAGCCAGCAGGTTATTTGAATGTAAAAGTTACACGGAGAGCAGTCAGTGGCATAACCTGACCCCCTCTGTGAATGACAGGTTACGTTATGACGTGGACTGGCTCTTACGTAACCAGGCTCTGAGGCAGGGGACTAATCTGCAGGGATCTGTTCTCTCTGCAGGATTTGGCAGAGCTCGCTGTTGTCTCTTTGCCCACTGAATTGCAGAGCAATCTAAACTCATTTACCCCACACTTAAAGAGGGACTTGACCAAAGCTAATGCTGGGCTTAATACAGGTTTTTACTACCCTTTATGGTTCCTGGGCTGCTGCATGGATATTGCCTTGATATGGCTCTTTTCCTAAAACTGAATGGTACAGCCCCTGTGACATGAAACGGTTGTATGCAATCTAGGCTATTCTCAGTCAGTTTGTATGTGGTGTGTGCTTCCCAGGTCTATAAAGCTATTATGACTCTGGTGTACAATCATTAATCACGTGTTTCCATGTCAATATGCCTTAGATCTTTTTTAGATTCCCTTAGATTCCCTTTACCCTAGGATCACAGCACATCCTCACTCTACCATGCTACCAGAGAGATGCACCCTCACTGCCCAGCAATGCCCAGTGGCAGAACAACACTAGCCATGGCTGCGGGACGTGACATTGAAAGTATGTGACTGCAATAGCAATAGGGTACTCATGGAGATCTGCCAATGGTAATTACCTTCCTTTGTACCTTGAGGAATAATTGAAGGTTAAGGATTTCAAACATATGAGAGAGAATGCTCTTTAAAGAACATCAACGGCTGGTGCGTTGCTCCTATATGTTCCTACCCATGCTCCTATATGTTTACTACTACGGGCTTTATGAAGACCTGAATATTAATGTTACAGAGCCATGTCCCTTTGGAAACCTGGTGTTTTTCAATAACCAGGCAAGCCTCTCACATGGGGATTACTGCCAGTGTGTGAAGACTATTTATAGAAGAATCCAGTTGGTTGCATGCACCACTGCCAGAAGATTATTCTGAAGTTGTTAGCTGTAAACATGGGCTGTCAAATAAATGTTTACAAGAAGACATGAAACTAATAGGACTGACCTGGGAGGAACGCACATAAGGAGGAGGCACATAATGAATTCCATTCTACTCTCTTTTTTGTATCTGCGATTCATTCTACATACTAGCCTTCTCTTTTAATCTCCTCCATGTTCAGTCATTTCAGGAAAATGTATCCACACATGAAGCCCAAATGCATCTAGTTTTATTTGTGACTGATCTTTCAGTCTAATTCAAGGACATTTATTAATTAAACCATAATTAACATGGCCAGGAATAAAAACATGGACCGCTATGCACCTAGCGAATATTTGTATTTGTTCATTTTATGCTGTGAACCTTTGAAAGCCCTCAGATTCTCTGTATGTTGGTGTTCTGTATTATGAGCAGGTGTTACAGATCAAATAGCAAACATGAACGAAAGCCATAGCCCCTGAGGAGAATGACAGGCTTGAGATAAAACCTGGTGACTCACAGAGCACCTGATGATCACATACATAGCACATGATGACCACACACACACAGCTCCAGCTTCCCTTATGTAGTCAAATCCCAGAGCTCAGAGCTGTGTCATAAGTCAAGTATCCTAGTGGCCTCCCCTCTCGTACTTGTTTCTTGCTCTCTGTTTCTCTCCTTTCCTGCAGTCATTTGGCTGCTCAGCATGCATAACCATCTCTCCTGTGCTCCACAGGAAGTTCAGCAAAATCCTTTGACCTAGTTCCAGTGCGTGATGAACACAATCTCAACCAGCATCTTTCATATTTGTTGTGTTGAATTTGGATTACCATTGCAGATTGTTTTGATCAATCTTTAGGATGAAGTTCCAATCATCAAAAATGAACAAATTAATTGTTTAAAAAAATGTCTATTACACTTAATCTGAGCAAACAATGTCAGAGAATTTCGGCTCTTTTTCCTCAGTGTTAGTTAGCCCCCCATGATAGAACAGAACAGAACAGAACGGCTGTTCATTGTGGGATACTGCCCCGGAGCACCAAAGGATCACAAACATATGCACACATCTCCACATTCTAGCCGGCTCTCTCTGTCTCTCTCTCTCGCGCGCGCGTGCTCTCTCTCTCTCGCGCTCTCTCTCTGTCGCGCTCTCTCTCTCTCTCTATCCCTTCTTCTCCCTACTCCCAGGCAGATTAGATACCTGACTTTCTCTGTTAAAAGGTCTTTATACTTATGTGCTGTGCTTTATACAGTAGACAATATTTTGTTCTGTGTCTCCCATGCATTGAGAAACGTTCTCAAAGCACTTGAAAAACATCTCAAGAAAAGGTTCAGTTTACTCTTGAAACATATCTTGACCTAACATATCTTTACTCTTGAAACATCTTAAACAAAAATGTCTATGTTCCCTTTTTTTGCTTTCTACACATGCACACGCAGGTGTGGGAACTGGTACATGTTAGGACAAAGTCTTATCATATCAAACAATCAGACAGGTTTTCCCTGATGATCTTACATAATATCTCTCCTACACGCTGAGCAGATGTTCAGAATAACTGTTGCTCAGCTGCCGGATAAATGCATTTAAGGACTAAAGGACTTGCTAAAAATGTGATTTAATTTAAAAATGAGTAAACAACCCAGACTTAAAATCTTGACCCCATACCAACTCCAACTCCTCATTAAGTAAATGTGCAGAGATAGCAAGCGAAGAGCTAATGCTAGTACTGCATGGAATAAATCCCTTTCTGGACTCAGTGTATCAGGTGGCATCATGAGTGTGCGCTTTCTGTGGTACCTGGCTCATCGCACACAGCTTTGCTCCCGAGCAGCATGGCTGGCATGTAAGCCAACGGCCGCGTGCCATATGATTCCGTAACTAATGGCACAAGCTGAATTCTAGGGGGGTGATCTCACTCTCTGTAATTGCCTGTGCACTTCAGGCTAGCTGACCGTGCTCCACTTCATGTGTGCACCATTAGGGTTCATTGAATGCGTCCTCATTTGATTCAGTTGTGTGTAATGTAAGAATGTATCATCCGGTGTCCTAACCTTCAACTAATCAAGGTCGCCACACAACAGCTGTTTTGTTATACTGTAAGATACTAGAGTGAAAATATGTGGGTCAAGAGGTGTTGAAGTGAATTCTCATATCAATATTCCACACCCTTTGCTTTGTGTTACAGATTGCAGCTTATCGATGAACTATCGTACGAGGATGTGAAGAAATGCTACCGTGGCTCTGTAAGTCACATTTTACGTTTGTGAGTTGTGTTCTGTAGATGTCCATTTTTTATTTGATTTTGAAGCACTATAAAAAAAGCCATTCTCATGTTGTCCAAGACCTTTATATACATTGCCATTGACAGTAACAACAACGTCACAGCAGAGGCATTGGAGAAAAGATTTATTGCGTGCTGATCAAGGAAAGATGCCAGGCAAGGGTCAAGGCTAAGTTTATTAAAAACAAGTCACTGCAGCGTTTATTGGACCCTTCATTCTGAAAGGTGTCGATGCTTCTGACCTTGAGATGTGATAAAGTCAAG
This sequence comes from Clupea harengus, assembly GCF_900700415.2. Classification (NCBI taxonomy): domain Eukaryota; kingdom Metazoa; phylum Chordata; class Actinopteri; order Clupeiformes; family Clupeidae; genus Clupea; species Clupea harengus. The sequence goes on along the minus strand of NC_045157.1, from coordinate 18,817,470 downwards.
GAACTGGTGGCTTCCTGGAAACATGATTACAATCATAAATGTGCAATGCCACAACTATAATTGCATCACTTCACAGCGGCCAGATCTGTGATGTTGTGCAACCACGTGGGTAAAACATTGAGAGACCTTTTTACTCACTGAATTCCACTCACTGAAGTCCATCCGGATTATGATGGTTATCTAAATGCTCAACTATCCCGGGCTGAGTGAATGTTTGCTGAGGTGCAGACACTACCGGAAAGGGAGGCAGGACACGAAGTCCAGAGTTCAAATGTGGCATGAAGTGTGGCAAGCCAGCGTTTTTATTTTTTTCTCTCCACATAAGTCATTCTGGTTTCCATTGTGGATCAAGAAGGTGTTACAGCTGTTGTCTCTGCTCAGTCGCGTTGCAGTGAGATAGGAGTGTTCACTCCGCTCCGGCACAAGCTTTGATAAACTACCAGGAAAAAGCAGACACAGGTGTTAGCTCTGTGCTCGCGAGGAGCCGGAAGGTGGTTGTGTGTGAGTGTGTCTCTGTGTGTGTGTTTGTGTGTGTGTCTGTGTCTGTGTATTCGGGAGGAGGGGTTGAGCTGGCCCCTATTGAGAGAGGAGAGGAAAGATGAGGAGAGTCGCTAGAGTATCAGTCTGCTAGAGTTGTACACACACACACGCGCGCACACACGGGCACCACACTCACATCCGGAAAGGAAGTGAAGGACCGTCGTGGCGCTACTTGTCCGCTGCTGCCTCCTCTCCATGCAAGTGCTTGTGAGAGGGTCCTCGTGTGTGTGTGTTTGCATGTGAGAGTGACTGTGTGTGTGTGTGTGTGTGTGTGTGGCATCAGGATGTTGAGCCTGGTGCAGGGCTCGCGTCCTCTGAGGCAGCGGAGCCCCACTGTTGCTGCGGCAGACCTCATGACTTTGCCCTGTCCCTCCGCACAGACCGTCAGCAAGTACAACTCCCAGTACCACAAGCTCTTTCAGACTGTCCCTAAGGAAGAGATTCTCATGAAAGGTAAGTCTGCCAAACCATGCTTTGCTGTGCCTATTTATAGCATTTCTGTTTTAGTTTTTTTTAATACGTTGCCCATATTCATTACTCACTATCCCAAGCCTGATTTATCTGTGAGAGGACAAGCTAACTTGATCTGCTCTCTCTGATCTGAAGTTCTCTATGTAGCTGTTAGCATAGCAAAGTTCCGGTGTTTTGTGCTTGTAAAATTTGAATAATTCAAACGGGATCTTCCTTTAGTCTACTAAATAATTTCTATGGAAAGTATTGTATCACAGTATTGTAATAACATAAAATATCATGTTGTTTGGGCTTATTGTCGTCTTATTTATTTTATATGACACAACACACAGTATACACTTCATACCAACTACTTCTAACTGAATTTGAAACCACAGTGACATGGCAGTGGTAAACAGGATATGTGTGTTCTCAGTTAGACTCATCTTACCTTCACTAAATGTCATCCAGATCTGTGTCAATCTTGTGTGTCAATCTTGTGTGTCACTGCGTGAAGCTCTGTGTATATTTGTCTGTGTTTCTATTTACTTGTGTGCTTTCATGTGTGTGTCTGTGTGTTTGGAAGTTTATGCTTATGTTTACGTGTGTGTGTGTGTGTGTGTGTGTGTGTGTGTGTGTGTGTGTGTGTGATACCCCTTCCCCAGTGTACTCGTGTGCTCTGCTACGAGATATCCTCCTCCAGGGCCGCCTTTACATTTCCAGAAACTGGCTGTGTTTCTACGCCAACCTCTTTGGCAAGGACATTAAGGTGAGTGTCAGGCGGTCAACAGGAGATATCAGTTTGGCTAGGTCTTCAAGGCCGTGTGTGAGACACATCTTTCCCAGGCCCCATAAAAGACTCTGTATGGTGCGTGCCACATTAGCTGCAGGCCAAGTCAGTCAAAGTCAACAGTTCACCTTTATCCTCGCATACATGCTGTTGGTATGCCATTGGAATTTCTGCTGGAGGTTTTATCTAGCTTAAAAGCCTTGAGTGAGGAATGGAATGATGTTCATGTGCACTCTAGATATGATAACATATCACAGGAGTGCTGCAAAACAGCCATCACTGTTGAGTCCTAGCCAATCCCACACTCTTAATCTGTGTATTTACTGTGTAACTAAACTACATCACATTTCTGATGAGTATTTGCAGTTTGATGATTTATGTGGCAAATGTACAAAGAGTAATGAGCAATGTGATCACATGAATAATGTTGTTATATATGATGGTAGTCAGTCAAAGGAATATATACTCAAAGAGTGTGATATATCATGAATATACCATGGTCTATTCTGGTCTGTTTCATGCTGAAATATAATACATGCAATATTTAACATGTTTATATAACCTGTGGTACATACAGTTAGTATTGTATATATAATAATATAACATTTATACCATGTACATACAGTGTTTATGTAATGCCAAGATTTTTTTAGGCAATAACAGTGTATGACGAGGAACATCCACCTTGGTCGGCCAGTGTGCATGATTACGTGCCAGTCGCGACCATATGCCAGTCATGATGATTGATGGTCTGCTTTCATCTCTGCTCACAGGTGGCCATCCCAGTGGTGTCTGTACGACTGGTGAAGAAACATAAAACAGCAGGCCTGGTCCCCAATGGACTGGCCATTACCACAGACACCAGTCAGAAGGTGAGGGGCTCATGTATGCTTTAGTGGGGGAAAAATGCAAATATGACAGCAAAATGATTAATAACAACCAAAATGCCCTTTTACTGGTTTAGCATTTTGACCTCTAAGCTTGTCAGGCAGGTTCTCTTGTTGAAGCCTGTAGGTCATAATAGCTCACAAATACATCTGGGCTGCTTTTAAAATTAGTGTGTTGAGGACCACTGTACTTTAAAGTGTGATTTGCTGTTTTTACATTGTATCAGCAACTGAACAGATGTGGAGGAGCACACCATTTTATTCTCCCTCATGTCTGTAGACAGGCAAATGTTAACTGTTAAAACCATAATGTTGGCTGGCTTTGGAAAGAAGCGCTTGAAAGGGGAAGCTGTTTGAAAGGAGCATAGAGGCAATGAAGAGATAGGGGTCAGGCAAAAGCCATTGTGGAAACAAAGGCCTGTCAACGAGCACAGGTGGCTGGAAAAAAAGGCCAGACTAATGTAAATCGCCTGCTCAGTAGTTTGGTTATGCTGAGGGGGTTTCAAGGTGACTCGCAGGAATCTATTTTAGTCCTGTTTTTCCCTCTCACCGCTACGTAGAAAATACTATTGTTTGTGCCACTAGTATACATTCCACCTCCCCTGAGGACACAAGAGAACATTACAGGTGTGCCCACCACGCTTCATATTTTCAGCATCTCTTTGTCATCATGATTTATCTGGATGATGCTCGTGTTTTGCTGCTTCAGAGAAACAGCGTTATCTTACACTGTAAAAAATGACACTGCAATTTAGTTGTTTCAAGTGTGTTTGTTATGTTGATATAACTAAAGTCTATTGGATTTGTCCAAACAAAAAGAAATACTAAGTTTTTACTGACTCAACTTCATTCTAAGTTAAATGAACAAGCATGTAGTTGTTTCAACAAAAAAAAGCAATTTAACACAACTTGGCCTACGCATGCACTATACTGCCACCTATCGCCAGTTCTGTTCACCACGTCACCACCTGCCTTGTTCAAAGGAAAGCACACGGAGGAAGATGAGCTTGCATCCAATCCTTAACCATCCAACGCTTGTGGTGAGTAAACTTAAGAACACAACCACTAAATGAATAGAACTATTTTATATTATTAAATAACGGTTGGATTCGTGGATATTATTGCTGAGCGAAATATTTAATAGTATATCAAAGGATAGCTAGGATAGCTAGTCATGGCAGCAAAAGCTAGCTATCAACTGACATCTTAGATGTTGTAATATAGTCTTGAAGAAAACATTTCCTCTAGCCTTTATAGTTATTCCTCCTCATGTGTCCTACAAAAACAGTTTCGGAGGCGTTGTTTTTTGCTTAAGCCGAGTTATTCAAATGGTTATGTTCAATGGGTAGCTAACTTATGCTTGCCTTGACCATCAGCCAGTTAGTTCTTCCTCCCCAACACTGACAACTGTCTAACAACTTAAAATTGAATCAAATAAATTATCAGGAGAGGTGATATATATTCGTTTACATAGTTCCAGGCAGAAGCTTAGGTTTCCTTACATAGAAATGGTAGCACATTCAGTAAGAAAACGGAAAAAAAATGAAATGTGCGCTGCTGGCTATTATTTAATGTTGTATTCTTGTGACACTATTAAGAATTATCAACGACTACCAACTTTATTCTCATCATGTTTAATGTAGGTTATTAAAGAAACCTAGATCTAGATAGCCTACCTAGTTCATCATAATGTATGCTGTATTAATGCTTTACATATATCTCAGATATATTATATATATTTTTCTATGTTACAGATGATGATGCCGTATTCATGAAGTGGACTTGTAAATTGTGCCCATTTTCAACCTACAATCAGAGAAACATCAGAAGGCATTACACTCTGAAGCACGGACACCACAGCCGTTTTTGCCCCTTGCCTTGCATCTTTACTGACTGTTTTTTCACATTCCGAAGGCAAGTTGACCTTAACAGACATTTATTCAAGCAACATGGAAAACAGCAGGAGAAAGGGTCTTCAGATCCACTGACTTTTCAAATACTCTGTGCATTGTGCAGCTTTTGTGAACATTGTAACCTTAAACAGTATTTATCACATTTGCGTAGCCATCTGAAAAATAAGGAAACCGTGAAGTGCCCTTACCAGGATTGCTCATTTCAATCAACTGTATATTCCACCTTTACAGGACATCTTAGTCGTTATCACAGTTCTGCTGGCATAAAGAATTTAAGACTTGAGTTGGTACGCAACCATTTATGTGAGAATGGTGAGGAAGCTCAGGACAATACAGATTTGCTTAGTTTCAATGAGCCTGTTGCAGATGTTTTAGAAAATGTTGAAATTACTGATGAGGTGTGTTTGCAGCGTAAATTGGCATCCCTTTTCTTGCGCATGCAAACGCTTCTTCACGTTTCAAAGACAGCCACTCAGGAAATCATTGATGAGTTTTATGAGGTTAGTGTGCTCACTGGGGAACTAAGCAAGAAGTCCATAGAACAAGTACTTTCCCAGCACAACATCAGTTTAGAGCCATCAACATTTACACTAATAGCGGATACATTGGATAAGTCAGTGCCACTTTCATTCTTGTCAAAATCTGGTGAATTGGGCACAGAACATAAGAGAGCTTCTTTTTTCAGGCAAAATTTTAAGATTATTGAGCCAGTGGAGTACTTTTTGGATTCAGCAAAGGGCAGGAAAGAGGTTCATGTTCCGCTTTTACCTGTTCTGACAGAGCTGTTGAATAGGGATGATGTCCTTGACAAGGCCTTAGACGAAGATGTTGGGTCAAATTGTGGATTCTATAAAAGTTTTCGTGATGGGAAATATTTCCAAGAAAACATTTTTTTCTCTGCAGGTGTGTTCCGAATTGCCTTAGGGCTATATATTGATGATTTTGAGGTGTGTAACCCTTTAGGTACTTCAAAGAAAAAACATAAGATTTGTGCTGTTTACTGGGTTTTGGCAAACCTACCCCTTCTTTATAGGTCATCCTTAACATCAATCAATCTTGCTCTGTTGTGTCATACTTCTGATGTGAAAACATATGGATATTCTGCTGTTCTAGAGCCACTTCTTAGAGACATTGAGCAACTAGAAACCAAAGGTGTATACATAGAAAGATTAGGGGGCTGTGTTCAGGGTACAGTTGCTTTTGTATCAGCAGATAACTTAGCAGCTCATTCACTGGCTGGTTTCCAAGAATGCTTCATTGTTGATAAATGCTGTAGGTTTTGTTCAGGAAGCCGGAAGGATTTTCAGACCAGTCAAGTGAAAGATGGGTCATTCACGCTTCGTACAAGAGCATCAGTGGACGGAAATGTTTTGGCTCTGAGTAGGGATAAAAAGCTGAAGAGCGTTGTGGGTGTAAAGGCTAACTGTGTTTTAAACAATTTAAAACACTTTCATTCAGCAACAGGGTTCCCACCCGACGTTCTACATGACCTTTTAGAGGGGGTGGTTCCTGTTGAGCTCAGTTTGTGTTTGACTGATTTAATTGGCAGGGGCTGTTTTTTCTCTTGATGACCTTAATTATGCCATCCAAAACTTTCCATACAGGTTTAAAGACAAAACCAACCGTCCACAGAAAATACAAGAAAGGTTTAAAACAACTGGCTCAATTGGAGGTAACGGACACGAAAATTTGTCACTACTCAGATTACTTCCCCTTATGGTTGGTCCATTTAGTTCCTGAAAATGATAAGACATGGGGTATCATTTTGGATTTGAAATTGATTGTTGAACTTATTTCCTTATCTGTATTCACTACCCCCAACCATATGCTTTTTGGAATCCAAGATATCTGATCACAGGAATCTGTTGTTAGAGGTGTTCCCTAACTTCACATTGAAACCAAAACACCATTACCTCGAACATTATCCAAATCTCATTCATTGTTTTGGTCCTTTATTGAACTTCTGTACAATCCGTTTTGAGGGTAAACACAGCTTTTTTAAAAAGTTGTGCGTGATGTGAACAATTTCAAAAACATTTTATTGACATTAGCCAAGAGACACCAACTTAATGTTTGGCTACTACCTTGAGCTGCCCAGCCTTTTCAAGCCAAACCTTGAGGTTCACAGTTCTTCTACTCTCTGTACTGATATTTTGGACAACAGTATAAAGCAGGCAACTTAAGAGGAAGTACACAAATGTTATGTCTGTTTGTCTGACAACAACAATTACTCGACATGGGACCACATATTCCGAAGGAATGTTTGTCTCATTTGGCAGCACAAGTGGACTACCTGATTTTGGAAAGATTGTCAAACTACTCATTGTGGCTGATAAGGCAATGTTCATCATTGAACCTTTTCAATCTGTGTATATTGAGCATTTAGGCTCTTTTGAACTGTTTTAGAGCACTTTCTGCAGGTTTCTTCTGGTTGAACCTGAAGATTTGAACCACTACGAACCATTATATTGCTACAAACCATTCAAGGAAGACAGCTGGTCACAGCAAAAGCCTTTTTGCTTCATTAGGTATGCCGGACATATTTTAACTTAATAAATGTTATTCCTACCATGTCTACTTGCTCACTTCCATGGACTTTGGTTAACTGCAGTCATTATGTCTTGTTGTTTTCTTTTTTTAATCATTCTTTGATTTCACATTTCAGAATGTTGCTCAGAGTTGTTTTGGCACCAGATGACATCAGGAGGCTGTTGATAGAAGAATCCCAGAGACTCTGGAGGGGCTTCAGTTGATTCTGAGGACTAAGCTAAATCTGGGTTATGAGTTTGTAATACAGTATGAAGATCCGGACTTCCAGAATGAGTTGATAAACCTCAACTGTCCCACAGAATTGCCCAAGGATAAAGCAACCCTCAAAATAATCCAGAAGATGCCACCTGACCAACACTTGGTGACAGTTAGTGACAGCAGTACCCCTTGACACTGCCAGCCTGTCATCTGCTTCATCATCTACAGAAACCAGCCCACCTGATATGATGAAGAACTGGTCTGAGCCCCTTTAGCATTCCAACTTTCTCTTATGATGTGGAACTGAAGCTGAAGAGAGGAAATGAAGCATATGCCAAAGATGGTTCCCGGATAGAGGTCCTCAAGGGCTCAAGAGTGAAATCTTGGACAGACTTGTTGGAGAGATGTTCAGAATCGATGCCATATCCATCACAGGTACAAATTGAAAGAAGTTGCCAAAGCATTGGTAGAAAAGCATCCCTGTTTAAGAGAGGTAGGGTCCACAGATGGCTGGTACTGCTGGAAGTACAGTTTGAATTTTAAAATGGGCAATTATCGGCACAAGTTTACGTGCTGCCGGGTGTACAGCAGTGTTGGTGAACAAGACTCGAATGTTTGAAGATGGGAAAACTAAGCGGAAGATCAAGAAGCCAAGGCGATCTGAAACCAACTTCCTTCCAGATATACCTGATGAAGACACCTTTACTTCCCTTGAAGAGGACAGGAAGACACTTCTGATGGAATTTAAAAAGGTGAATCCCAACAACAAGGATAATTGATGCAGCCATGGCAAACACTTATGCTTTGAGAAGAAAGGAGAATCGTTGATGATGAGCCTCTTGTGAGTATGGTCAAATCCAGATGGCCTGCCACTGTTCTCGAGAGACAGGTATTATGCTCCCACTCTCCCACTGCTTTTATTCAAAGTGTCAGACAACATTATAATACCAATTAACAGTAGCAGTTAACACAGGAAAAACTAAAAGCACTGTTCATAGGAAAACTAAAAATTGTTACATTGCTGTACTGTTAGTTTGTTATTGTTTCATAGTGGTCACCAGGTACTACCAGTATGACCTGTTGAGCGTATACAATTAAATCATTGTTTTTTTTTTTATTCTGCATCAAGATCCTTGCGGAATTCAGCCGTCTGATGTCTACTGATCTCCTGAGCTCCTTCTTTGGTGGACTTGATGAATATCTGCCCAGGTTTCTTGACCTTTTCAGAAAAAAGGATCACATTGCAGAGCTCCAAGACATTGTTAGATGGCTGGACGTCATGTAAGTATTGCGACATGTATCTTTCATTTTGTGATGAGAAAATAGCCTTTTCTCTTTTTAACACTGTCTGTGTGTTTGCATGTGTCGGTGTTTGCTTTTGCATTTCAGGATTCCAATCAGAATAAGCGAACAGCAGTCTTACTTGGCATGCCGCAATTTCCTTCGTGAAGAGCCCTCAAGCTTTCTTAAGACCTGTGAGGTAGGTTTAAAGCTTCCTCAAATGAACTTGACGTGTGATTTGGAACCACTGTTTGAATTGAAGGATAGATTCAAACCAAAGATGGAAAAAGCAGCAATGAATAGCATGAGACACTGAAATACTGTATTTGTATTCCAAACTGCAATATAATAAAAGCATTTCCTGGTTATCAGTTTAATATTTAGCTTCATGGTGATTTTGTTTTTCAGCCAACTGATCCAGTTGAAGATACCTTGAAAGGGAACCAGTGTCGGGATCCTGATTGTGTCTGAAGAGATCGGCAGATATGTGGTCCCAATCGAGACCAATGACATTTGTCTCGTCTTGGAGGAACAGCTGGCTGTCATGAATATTTCTGATATTCCCAAGGCATTCGGACTAATGATGGGTCTGATGTATGCGCTCAATGTTGACTACCCAAAGCATCTCAAATATACGTTTGAAGTAATGCAAAAGCTTTTCTTGAATGTCGGGGGTGTAGCTGCTCTTCACGTGTTAATGGTCTCCGTAACAGGCTGCTTTACAAAAAGTTGTAGTGCAGAAATCTCCCCTAGCATTTGGACTTGGTCTTCAGATATTTTTTTTTGCTTTCATATTTGGACTTTGAAAGTGGAAACTGTTTGCCCCTTTAAATGGCTCTTGGCAACTTGTTTTTCTGTTTTATGCAATGTAGCACATGGGTTTGGTCCCGAAAGTGAAGGTTTTCTTTATTCACTTTTGTATTGTTTTGTGCCCTTTGCTCCCATGTGTGGACTTTGAGAATGTTATCTATGCTTAAAAGGGCATATTTTTTTTACAGTGTACCACCTGAAAGCAGGTTGGAGGGGTGGGGGGGATGCGTGCGCGTGTTAAAAAACAAAAAAACTGTCTTCATTTGCCAGGAGGATGTTTTGTGTTCACCAGAGGTTGCAAGCAGTAGGTGTCCCCTAATAGTCCTGTTCCACGAAGGCCCTCTGATGATTGTACGTTGTGCGTGCGTGTGCGTGCGTGCGTGCATGTATGTGTGTTTGCTGGGAGAATACATATTTATGAAACTTGTTTAGTTCATGTGGCAAATGGCTCTAGTACTGGCCAAGTACAAAAAACATCAATTTTATCTGAAAGTAGTAACAAATAATCAACAGTAAACATCTCACTGTTTACACCATTCAGACATGTTATTGAAAACTGAATCTGCTGTATGCTCTTTAGTACTCCATCCACAGTAGCCTAGTTGGTTAAGATTGTATAGGCATCCTCTTCACAAAATGAGAAACCCTATTTTCTCCACTGCCTGGTATTTGAGTTCAATGTATTCAGTGCAAATACCTCTGCATTTACCCCCACTGTTTCTAAGTAGGTTTGTTTTACAGGCTGGTATGATGAATGCAGCTACATAAACAATCTGTGCTAAACTTCAAAAAGTCAACATAAACCCACAGTGCACAATGCCATTATGTGTCGCTTAGAAAAATACTGCATCAGGCTCAAACTTTCTGGACGCATGCAATCTGTAGCATCACTCTAAAAGCTCTCTGGGAGTATAAAGCTGCAGTGCCGGCTGCATAGGTTGTTCCATCCTCAGATCAGAAATTTTGAGAATGTGTTGTACTAATATGTTGTACTTGGTTTACTTCCAAAACGCATTCAAAAATACACATTTGTCAAACTTGTTAATGCCGTCAAAGCCTTGAGCATGTTGTCTACAACAATGGCATAAGAAGTTGGACAAATGTGTATTTTGAATGCGTTTTGGAAGTAAACCAGCAAAAAACCTAAAAATGATTTGTTTTGAATACTTCAAGCTGACTTTTTTGTTGCCTTTTACACTCATTTATTGTACAGGGGTTCAGACTACACAGACACTTTTGTATTGTTTTGTGCCCTTTGCTCCCATGTGTGGACTTTGAGAATGTTGGTAATCTGTTTTTTTTTACTTTTATTACAGTGTTCATAGCTCCCTGTCACTGAATATTTTTATAATTTCCCTTGTTTAAACTACATGGAAGAGGCAGTGAATGTTAATAAATATGGAAAAGAAAAGAAATGTGTCTCATCATAGTATTTAATTCAACTAGTGTTTCTTATTTTGAACCAGCATGCAAGTTAGTCAAGTTAACTTTCTTACCTTTTTTGACACAACAAGTTTTAAGTATTTAATTAAACTAGTGTTCTTATTCTGAAACAACATGCAAGTTAGTCAAGTTAACTTACTTACCTTTTTTGACACAACAAGAGCTGAAGCAATTTTTTGTTGACTTGACTAAGTACGGAAAGTTATTTCAAAATACGTTTTATTGTCAAGTTAACTCAAAAATGTAAGGCAGCGCGGTAACAAACCTTTTTAAGTTAAAAGGGCATATTTTTTTTTACAGTGTATGTGGTGTGGGTCATTGGTAGCTGTAGTGTAGGAGGCTTGGCTATTTCACTTCCACTGAAACCCAAAATGCCTTGAGCTGGCTGTGGTTTCCTGTACCGTCACAAACTTTACCCCAGCAAAACCACAAGGCTTCCAGTTACACGATCCTTGACGGACATAAGATCTAAGCCTTCTGGTCCTTTGACAACTCACTAGATTACTGAATTATGTCTATATATAAAACTCAGTCATACCACAATGCTTTTTAGGATGTCAGTCGTCTGCATTGTCTAGATAACGACTGCAGAAGATGCTTTGTCACACTTAAAGGCAGAAGCACAGGAGATGTTGAATGAAATGATTTCTAAATGGAAATATGTTCCCATGGTGGCTGTTTTAAGCCTTTAAGCTATAAGCTCTTTCCACTGGCTGGTTTTATACACTCATCTCTCTTATGGGAAAATGTAACTCTTTTCCTGGTAATGGGATTATTAGATAGTATTGCTGTTCCGTTGGTATCACTGAATTTGACTGTTTAAAAAGTATATCTGGCTTGTTGTGTGTGTGTGAGGGTCTGTGTGTATGTTTATGTTTGTGCTTGCTTCTGATTTACATGGTGGTTGTATTTGCATTTGTGTTTTTGTTGTACGAGTTATAATATTCTCACACATCAAGGTTACTGTGTGTACAGTGTCTTTGTACATGTAAGGGGTGTGCGTGTGGTGTCAGTTATGATTGTATCTAATGAAAGATGTCTGTGTCCCTCTCTATCTCTTTCAGTATGTGTTTGTGTCACTCCTGTCCAGAGATAGTGTTTATGATGTATTGAGGCGGATTTGCACACATCTCCAGGTAACGTTAAATGACATGCACCATCGATCTTGCTGCCAATTATGTGAATGTATTTATGGACATAAAGAGAAATCCAACCTATCACATTTCATTCAGGTCAATGGCAAGAAGAGTCTCAGTCTCAAGCAGTTTATGGAGGAACCCAACTCCTTATCTCTGGTGAGCCTTGGACTCCTCGCATGTGTTCCTGTACCTGCACTATCTGTAGGTGATATGTAAAGGCTATACTAATTCCTAAAGAGCTTCTTTGTTTGTTTAGTTTACATTTAGTGCAAGATATATTTAAAAAACAACACCTACATGTAGCCACATAATAGTCTAGCTGAATGTAGACCTGAAGAGAAGAATTTAAATAATCAACTACTATGCAACTATGTAGAGTGTGTTTCAAATGTAACAGTTAAATAAAAAAAAAACTGACTTCCTCCCACACTGCACTGATAGCATTCTGTAGAGGAAATGTCCCGAGATGTAGATACAGAAGTCTACTGCTGATGACATGAGCAATAAGACCTCTGCTGGCTAATGGGAGCAAAACAGTGACCCCTATCTCCCATAACACCAAACTTATGCAATGTGATTTGCCCATTGGTCAATGTCAGCAGTGATGGTTACAACATCACTTACGGTTCATACTGCCCAATGCAAGCCCTCAAACTGAAAATGATGAGCAGTAGTTTGGTCAATTAGGTGGACATATTCATTCATACATAATTATATTGCCAGTCTGATTGTGTCACCTTATCTTACCAAGTTGTAAGGTAAATTAAATGCAGGGGTCTACTGAAGCTATATCTGTTCTGATATCTCAACTAAGTCCCACACTGCCAGATTGTCAAATTGCCTCCGTCACAAGACACTAAAGCAGAATACTGATTCGGTTTCTGAACAGCATCTGATCTCTCCCTAATTCGGGCCTCAGTGCTACCATCTAGTGTCTAGATCAGTGTTTAGTTTTTATTGTAAGACATTTTACTTTTGTATTTACTCATACACATTCAATGTACTGAAAAACATCCAGTCAGTACTCTCTGAAAAACGAACTTGGTGTTGCTATGGCGGTACATGACCACAGATATAGAAATGCATATTTCCGTGACTGTTTTGACCTCGTCTTTATGCATTGAATAGTGGTTTGTTTTCTCTTTGCATGTGTGCTCATGTCTCCCATCTCTCCCTATCCTCTTTTCCTCTCTTCCCACCATCTCCACCCAACCAGGACGAGTTTCCGGCCCCTGATGAGTTCCCCGTCGTCGCGGTCGAGTTCCCCCCAGTGCTGAAGTGGAGGCGGAAGCCCTCAGCGGCGTCTGTCTCCTCCTCGCTCCCAGACCTGCTGGGGAACTCGGCCGGTAGCCTCAGTGCCGTGGACACGCCCTTCCAAACAGACGAGCCACTGGAGGGTGAGGACATACACGCACACACGCACACACGCACACACACACACACACACACACACACACACACAGTCAAACATATGCATGGACAGTCACCCACAAATGCACATACACACGCACATGCACACACACACCCACACACCCCCCACACACACACCCCCCCACACACACACACACACACACACACACACACACACACACACACACACACACACACACACACAACAAACAGACACACACACAACAAACAGACACAGACACACAGCACACCTGTGGCTCTACTCCAGGGATTGTGGGTACAGAACATGAACACACTCATGAACTCCCAGTCCAACCTTCATCTGAATGGTAGATACTCTTGTGCAACTTCAATTCATCTTGAATTAAATTCAGTCATTATCACTATATCAGTTAAGAGGACTTACTTTATGCAATCAAGTCTATGTATCTGACATGTATTTAGCATTAGTTTTCACTGTCTCCCATAATATGATTGTGATTGCACACCCATGTGAACAGCAAGAATCTGTGCACTCATTTCACTGGCCTGCTTGTAATGTAGCCATATACTCCCAGCCCACCTAAATGTGAAATATATATGAATGTGGTACTATTTTGATTGTTTGCTCAGCTTAGTGTGCAGTCTGTCCTGTTCTTCAGCTCCAGTAAATCCACAGCACATGTGGGGGTGGAACAAGCAAGGCTCTGTTTGATTCGATCCGTCTCTCTTACGCTATGGCAGATTAGGCACAAATAGAGATTTTCTCATGATAGAGCTGGAATTAAAAACGCCTGTTGCATCTGCAGCTGAATGCTGTCAACTGGTGTGTGTGTGGGGGGGTGTCTGTGTGTGTGTCAGTGTGCGTGTGTGTGTGTCTGTTTTGTGTGTGTAAATGCTTCACTAAATGCTTCAATTGTTAATGGTTTTGAGAACTATTTGTTCTCGTTTTAGGTCTACCCTCTGTGGGTGCAGACAGACCTTTCACAGAAATGGGTAGACCACATTTATCTTTTGCATGTGTCCTCTTTGGCCTGTATTTGTTTTGTCTTTGCATGCGTGTGGTTGTGTAAGCAAGCATGCACCGGTCTAGTTCAAATAATAAAAATGTGTACCTGCTTAGCCCACAAAAACAAGGTCATACCAGTTCCCACGCCAACAAAATACTTAATAAAGGATGGGACCTATTTTTTGTCAAGCAGAGAAAATTCTCTTTCTGAATTAGGGAATCAGGACTTAATAGTGTGCCGCTAGTACTAACCCAGTCTGACCCGGATTCATGTGCTTTTTGTTTGCTCTACAGAAATCGGCCTAGAGACAGAGAAGATCCTGCTCACAGAACCAGTTCCGGAACTGGGTCAGATGGAGTACCAGCTGCTGAAGTTTTTCATCCTACTGTGAGTTGGGTCTAACTCTGGCACTGGGGAGCAGTAAATCTGCTGACTGGGTCTCTCTCTCCCTCTCCCTCTCTCTCTCTCTCTGTTAATCTCATTTTTTCAATTTTGGCTCCTCTTCTGCAGGCTCCATCTGCAGAACCTGGCTTTTAATATTAATGTGCTGAACGGTGTGGTATTAATGTTTGAACATTTTCATCAATTTATTATGGGTTTAAAAAATCCACCCCTACTCTGTGTTCCTTGTACGATTGCAGGTATACGATTCCTCTGGGATCTTTGAATGATGAATGATTTTCTTTCAGTATTATTCTCTGCTTCTGTCCTTAAGGGAATATACCATATATGAGTATGTCATTATCACAGAGAATGCATGTTTCCCTTTAAGGATATG